>NC_142192.1:5522500-5822500 GCF_026936395.1 Plectropomus leopardus
TTCATGTATGTTTCAAAATGACACAATGCTCCCCATGAGAGTATGCCACATCATTGGGCTTTATGGCTATAAAATGTGTTAGACATGCTATCTCATCGGTTGGTTACATGGATTTTGATGAAATTATGTATCTAACTGTATGACACATGAGTGGGTAAAAATATGTGGTCTTATTACTTTGTGGATTTGATTTTTGTGATTTATGTCAGTGATTGCCACATTGCAGCAGATATTCATGACAGATCTTTCCATTGACTTCACCCTGCTTCTTTTATGTCCTTGTTGCTGTTAGCTTTACTGTTATTAACATAACTCTAATGGACCTTTACTCATTTGCCCCGTCTCAGCAGCTGATTATATCTCTAATTTTATTATTGCAAAATTGTATTATCCACCCAGTGAGCCATTCTCTCGCAGTACATCCACTGATTACTGCAGACACTTATTCGTCACGTCCTTCACACCCATCCATGTACCTGTAGTTGCCAGGGGCAATAAAGTTTCCCCGGTGTGTTAACTCCCTGTGAGGCTGCCGATTCACTTCAGGCTGGTGTCAGTGAATACGAGCACGAAGCTCTGCAGTCAGAGACAAACCTTCACACTATGATTCTCAACTATTCCCCCAGCTCTCACCCACTATTTTAAACTCCTTAACACGCTGTTTTTCCCTGTCTTCCCCCTTAAGTAGCTTTAATTTTTTAAATATCATCTCATTCCACCCTGCCAGACAGTATTATAAATTCTGTATCACACTATTTCACCTTTTCACTGCAGCTATATATAATTTTTACACCATTAATACGATAACATATTCAAATCCAAGACTCCATGTTTTTTTTTTTCTTTTCTTTTTTTCATCAAGTGAAAATATTCAAAAACCCCAAATTCAGTCTGACATGTCTGGTATCTTTGGATACTTTGGAATCTCTCCTGCATTTAAAATGAAATTCTGTCAGTTTTGAACAATGTTTACATGCACAGCATAAGTTTTTAATGACAGATCCACTGAACAAGTGAGGTGTAGAATTCCGAGTGAACATCCAGGCAATAGGCTGAAATTAATGCTGCCAAAGGGATAGTTCAGGTTGTTTTGAAGTGGGTCTTTATGAGGTACTCATATATAGTCATTGTATTCCATATAGTAGATGACAGTTGGAGCACTCCCTGTTAGGAGAAAATGATGCGACTAGCACCACAACCCATGGCTCTTTGCTGCATGTCATCTCCTCTCTCTCTCCCTCTTTCACTCTTGAGCTGTCTTATCTCTAATAAAGTTAAAAAGCCAAAAAAAAGTCTTTAAAAAAAAAAAAAAAGTCAGGGCTGGGAGAGGGCCGAAGACATGCCAAGTCACCCAAGTGTGCCACTTCTCGATCCACAGCACCTCTCTGCCATCAGCACAAAGTAGTCGATGAGAGTGATAAAAGGGCAGTGATGGGGCGGCGACAGGGGGCTCTGTAGGTGACAAAAGCAGGTTCCTGCTACCACGATCAGCCATTAGCAAAATTCAATTGCAATAGCGGATTTCAACCTCTAGAGGGCAGTCACTATAGATATGTCAAACACAATGTTAATACTTTGCGCTCAAATGTGAAGTGTCGGACCTGAATAATTCAACAACAATTACTAAATACCCATATCCAGTACATTGCTTTAAAATTCATCACTCCAGGGGTTTCTTTGCCGGCAGCTATCCCAGCCTCAGCTTCGTAATGCCACTCCTGAGTTGCTCCATTATTGTCCACTTTAAGCTGTATATATGATGTATTAAACTCGTAAAAGTGAGACTGTGTCTTTATCCACTGAGCCCAGCAGCAATGTATTTTTCAAACTACCAGTGGTGACTGGTGAGAGAAAGAGATCAATTTGTGTGCATCTGTTTCGATTTCTAGAAAGATGCTTCCATAACAATCTTCATTACTGCAGGCAATACTACTGAGAAATCATCGTTTTTAATTTTCAGCAGATTATTATGCTTTAAATAGTTAATTACATAGATTTCCAAAGCCAAAATGTTGCCTTGACTTGTCATCGAATGGTAATATTCAAACTGAATTCAATATTTTATCTGTGAGGCTCATTGCCACAATCCCTCATTCTTGTGCTGGTTGTTTTCATGCACGATGCATGATTATAAATGGCAGGAAGTCTTTGTTTCCGGGATGACAGACTAAAAGTGCTCCAACATCAGAGGAGGTGCTCTGTAGAGATGAATGTGAATGTTTTGTTGTGCCTATTTTCCAGCTGCTGTAAAGAGATGGGATTCAAAGGCCACAAAAACTGAAATTGAAGCAGCCACGGGGTGTCCACCTTAAGCATGCACCTGCAACAACTGGGGGTGATGGGATTTAAATCCTATTAAATATGAATTTCAGAAGATTTTATACATGTTTTTTGTTCTTGCTTGTTTTGGGAAAATGGGTTCTGTGGGCACCCAAGAGTCTCCCTTTACAGAAATGCACACTTTATGCTAGTCCCATGCAGTTTGGAGCAAAAATCATGCAGCTTTTGCATGCATGTGTTATTTTCATTTTCACTCATTGCATTTGAATATCTCTGCATATTAGGGTCCCCAAAACAGTCTTGCATAAATTGGGTGTGGCTGGAAAGTTTAGACTCTAGTGTATTCAGTGTGCCAAACTGTATTCTGTTGTGTCATCTCATTGTATGAGATGATTTTTTTTCTACCACTAGGCGGCTTTCTATTAACCCTCATATTGCACAAATTGAAATTGTGAATATAAAATATGTTAATGGAAACAATTTAAAAAAAACCCTCCCATTTATTACAAAAAGATTTTGTAATTTTGTTTTTCAGGCGATTAAAAAATGCCATATTTCAAAAAACTGCAGTGGAAACACCTTCATTTTGCTGTTTTTGCCCCCTCGGGCATGATGCAGCAGACCCTACAAGAGGTTTGATTGCTTCACATAACTCTGCAAAAGTGGAGCACATCATTGCTTAATTTTTGTGAAAATCTGTAACTGAAACCTGTCTACTGTATAAGATGACCTGTAGTGACCTCTAGAATAATCACAGCCTCATGAAACTAGAGACTTCTGACATTCAGAGCATGTAAAAATTCGATCAAAAAAAATGTTGAGAAAAATGTATTATAATTCTTCATTAAAAAAAAATCTTCTCTTTTCTTTTTGTTAGCATTTTCTTGAGGTGTTTTTTTATTTTCTTTGCCTATTTTCATGTAATTTTCTTGTATCTTACTAATTTCTTGATTGCTATTTTTGGGTCTTTTCTTGTTGAGTTGCTTCTTGCCCTTTCCCATGTTTTTTGAAAGAAAATCAAGCCAATTTCCCCAAGTTTTTTTTTTTTTTGGTTTTTGGTTTTGGTGTTTTAATTTCTGTTTTTTTCCCCTGCTGTGCTGTCCTCTCTCTCCTTTACCCATCTACACAGCTTTCCTGCATCAGCCTTGTTAGTCCTTCCTGCTCCTCAGTTTCTCTGAGCCAATCAGCTCCCTGCCTGCCTCATCACCTTATCCCCTTCACCTGAGCTTCTTTGCCCTTTTTCTCCACCTGCACTTCATCCCCTCATCAGTCTAGTTTGTATTTAAGTCCTGGTTTTCACTTCAGTCTTAGCTGGATCCTTGATTTGGTCCTGTGATGTTCAGTTGCTGCTCCTTTGGATTACAGTGATCTTTTTTGAGCTCCTGTTTGAGTCTCCTGCATTTGGGTCCACTGAGCTTAAATTTAGCACTGAAGCTGTGTAAGAAACGGTACCAATCTAAAAAAAAGTTTGCAACAACTTATGAGACCTGATTGAACATTGAATTTGTCATTAGGCACTTTAATTATAATGCTCTAACACCTTAAAACTCTAAACTCACAGTGTAAGCTTCACAGTTCGTGTTATTTGTCCTTTGTAGTTAAGTTCATCTGTCTTTTACGTTACAAGTGTTGACTGTGTCACCTCATCCGTAATCTACAAAGCACCCACTAACACCCAAAATCCGAATCATCAACTTCAACAGTACTTCATCCCCCCTCCTTCCTCACATTAGGTATAGACTACCCATGTGCATGAGGGCCCATTTTAGAAAGATCATTGATAATTATTACATCATTGATTAATATCTTAATAAGTAATCCCCCTTTTTATTATGGAATTCCAGTTTGTGTTGTGTCGTATACCAATTCATTTTCTTTGTCTCGTGTGTATTAGCTCTGTATGTTTTATGTATCTGTGATATTCTTTCTGTCTACCTTTCTGTGATTGTGTGCACCTGCTATGGAAAAGAATTTCCCCTTTGAGAACAAATAAACTATCTAACTTTGAATGGGCGAATAGTCTGAATGGGTGCTTAAATGCCAGTTTTTTCTCATGACGCCAATATGTTTTTAGATGAAAAAATACAAAAAAACAAAAATTATTTTCAATATACTACATGCAAAGTTGATTTTTTAAAATTATCACAGCCTGGGATATGACAATGATTTGCAGCAACACTGATTGTGAAAGTTAATCTAATGGAAATAGCAAGTACTTTCTGCATATGCCAAGTATGGTAAAAATGACATCATCAGTTGGAAAGTAGTAAAAATGACAAATTTTAGATAAAAATTTTAATAATGTAATGCAAATTTTTATGCTTTGATGGCTGTGGGATTAAAAATGGCAGTTTGAATGTTCTTCAATGGTGCAGTTTTTGCACTTAACAGTATGAATGTAACAATTTTGTTTGCACAGTGAATTTCAGACTTATTGTAGGAGCTGAGCTGGAATTTCGAAGATTAAACAAAAATACACAATCTTGCCAAAATGTATACCATATGCATGAACACAGCCAAAATCATCAATAAAATGAGGAATGGAAAACGTGTAACATAAGCCAGTTGAGGGGTTGATACTATTTAAAACACAAACATATAAAAATATAAAAACTAAATGCAGTTTAAATTGCTGTTGCAATATCAGCATGTAAAACCATTTTTCAGACCTAGTCTGTGCTGTGTACCCAAAAGAAAAGCATTAAAATAAAAAAAACAAAATGCATGAATATGGTAATGAAACCAACAAATGTATATAACAAACACAAGATGTGAGGTACAGGTGCACAGTTTGTACAAACCAATTCCTCTTCACAGCTCAGTATGAGATTTTCAGATAGGAAAAGCCCCTGATGTAATAAAGCTCAGGTAAAGGTAGATGCAGCTCCAGCCTCCCCTGAAAATTGATTTTGATGTTTACTTTCGAATGGAAAATCTCCAACCATTTTGCATGCAGTCAAACACTTTTTTCTCTCTCTTTTTTTCTCCTGCACTTCCACTGATAGCAAGGTGGCCGGAATGTAAAGCAGCTCTGATTATTGATGTGTGTTGTCAGGCACGTTCTCTGTCCAAAATGAGACGTCTGTCCCATTAATCATTAACAAAGCGGAAGACGTGGGATGGCTCCGATGGAATGAAATGGGTAGTCCATTTGCACATTTGTCAACACTGAATATGTGTTCCTGTGATGCTGGTGATTTTTTTCCCCCTCCCAGTTTCCTATGTTTTTATCTCTATTTTTTTGATGAGGCCATTTTGCATGCAGACAAATGTTTTCCCTGCACTTCCACTGATAGCTAGATGTAGCCAGGAAGAGAATGTAAAACAGGCCTCAGTATTAATGTGTTTTGTCAGGGAAGTTCTCCATCCAAAAGGCAATGTCTGTCCCATTAATCATGCGCGCTGGGGAAGGTGTGGAAAGCTTCGAATGAAATAAACCAGTCCATTTGCATTTTGTCAACATAAATATGTCTGCCGCGATGCTGATGATTCTTTATGTTCACTGCTTTTGATCGCAGAAGAGTTTTTTTACAGCAGTTTTTCCCCCCACAGCGATACATTTTCTTCTTTATAGATGTGAAAAATACAAGCCACAAAAGGAGATCAGAGGGCAAGGCAGCGTGTTTACTGCAGGCTGACGACACATGGCAACAAAACAGCTTACAGTGTGGAAGAATCCTCAGAGGATTTCGGAGATTTGGCACACAACTAGGAGACAGAACCTAGTGAGAGCGGTCCCATTCAGCTGCGTGGCATAAGGACGCTCTCTCTGTTAAATTTCTGACAATTTTCATTCAGACATCATGGCAGATCTGTCGCTGCAGTACATCAACAAGGCAGATTTTTTTTTTTTTTTTGCTGTACTGCATGATTTCTCTACCAGTGTCAGTCAGATCCACGAAGGAGTTCAGCCTGTGATCTTGTTCCAGATCCACTTCTGCTTTTTGGAAAAAAAATCCTCTTCTGTCAAGAAGAACATGAAAAGCACACTGTCCCCCTCCAGAGATCGACAGCATTGCTTGTTTATTCAAACTTTAAAGAACCTATGTTTACGTTCAGTACCGTGGCATGGCAGGAAGTGGTGTGATGTCCTATAGTGGAACGAAAATTAAGTGCGTCTGGTACAAAGTCTTTGACTTAGACTTAGAAGACTGTGATTCGCATCACGTCTTCTACCAGTACTCAATAGTGTTGTCCTTGAACCATGACCACAATTTTGCCTTAGAAGTTTTGGTTGCTTTAATAAGTATTTCACTGCTGGAAAGATGGTATTTTCACAAAACTGTGCTGTCACCGCAGTAGACAGACACAAAAACTGTTGAAATTGGTGCTATGTGACCACAGGAAACAGACAAAAGAGGCAGTTGCATTTACTTTTGCTCAGGAAGTTTAAAACCTACAACTACCAGAATGCACTGCACTGCATTAGATTAATAAATGCTCCTACTGGTGGGTGACGTGATGTGAGTTGTGGGGTGTTGGCTCAGTTAAAACAATATTGTGGCTGAGAGCAACAAATTATCTCATGTTACAGGTACCTGGTTTGTATTTAATCAGCACTGCTTAGTTTTACCTAATTATCTCAGTATTTTCAGCGTCTGTTTTTACAATACATGAAACAGTACGGCACCCATTTCCCGTTCGCAAACTCTCATATTACTTACTGTTTCATACTTTCATAATAAAGCTTAACAGTGCACTAAAACATGTTTCTGAAGACACTTTGGATGTGAAATAGCAAACACAGTTAGAGAATCATGGTTTATATTTGATCAGTGCTGATCTAACCTTGGCCCGAGTTTGAGAGGTAGAGTGAGAGAGAAAAGGGGTAAGCTTTTTGTTTAGAACTAATTCTATACTTTTTGCATCCATAGAGGCAGCGGTAAAACAAAAAAAAAATGAGGAAGCACACACTGCAGTTTGAACAAAAGCCCAAGAGCCGGCAAAAATCCAGATTTTTGCTGGCAAATGAGCAGGGAGATCTGGGCACTGGCAAGATGTATGCATTCACATACTGTCCAAATTGTTATGATACAAAGCTGGTTGGAAATCAGCAAAATATCCCTTTAAACTGACCCAAAGGGATGTCGGATCAGGAAAAAGCTCATGGATTGAAAAGTCTGTTTTTCAGATATAAGAACTTATCCGAAAGCTGACTCTAAACCTCCATCTGACGGCTACAGAGTCAATCAGCGCAGTGACCATAATACTGTATATCTGCAGGGTATTGATATCGTTGTTGATCAATACCAATGACCTGATGTGTCTGAGTGCTGACATTTCTGCCTTTCACAGCTTACTTTCTAGCTTGTGCTCTGTTCTGGAACAAAGACTCCTTGACCCCAATGATCCCAATCTTCTCTCCCAACATATACACAGCTACATAGTGGAGGAAGGTGCCATTAGTGAGCAACACATCCAAGCTGTAATGGTTAAAGCTAAAATCTTTTTTATTGATATTGAATCATGTAATGTGACAAGGTTGCTTATACGACTAAACCCAATGGCCCAGTTCAATCTGTGTAGCTTTCAGCCATGTTTAGTTCTTTGATTTGATTTGCAAATTTTGAGCCATGCTACAGGTGTTGCTCAGGGTAATGTTGGCCTATCAATTGGTTGGTCCATAACCTTGATCCAGACTAAAATACTGAATATTATGTGTTTTGGTGAATACAGGCTGGCCTTATATAAAACCTAGGAAATTAATGACTTAACTTAAATTTGCTTTACTACGACATATATTTTTCTATTTCAGTGATTTACGAACTCTAAGCAATTCAATTTTGCCATGATGTATTAATGTGTAGTTGCAACACTTTCAGGGGATTTGGGTGCTGTAACATTAATTGAGATTAATGGGTTAGCGAGTTATATTGAGTCTAAAGCCAGGTTTTCCTGTCCTTTAAAGGAGGGTCTCTTTTTACCTGCTTAGATTGCCATGGTAAATTCTGCTGGTCGTGAGCAAGTTATGTTCTGAGTTTCGGTTTGAAATCAGCTAAAAAGCTGCAGCCTCGCTCTATAATAAGTGTCTAAGTATATGAGCAATACAGATCCTCAGCTGAAGGAAAATGTTATTAATACACTTCAGTCAAATTGTTGCAGTTACATAAATGCCACTGAATGAAGCTGTGCAAGGGCTTTAGCTCTTACTATATGCATCAAATCTTGTTTTTTACTTTTTTTTTTTTTTTAATAGGGAACCTACAGGACATCCAGCACATTTTCATCCCAAGTTGTCACATGTTGCTGCTTTGCAGTGGACTTCTACGGCTACACATTTCGCTCTAGGTATCCTTCTGTGTCTGCTGTTGACATTCTGGGTTGCCGCTACCATCGGCAGGATGTCAACAAAAACACATGCTGGGATTATGCAACACATGGTGGGATTATGCTGTATGTGGTGTGTATGTGTAGGCAACAAAAGCACATGGCTTGCAATGCTTGTTTAGGCAAAAGAGGCTCACGGTAAGGCGTAGATAAAAAACATCACATTCAGACGGGAAGCGAACACTGGACTCCCGCGTGAAAGTCCAGGGTTTGTTTGATTTGTTCACTCCTCCTTCCACCCACTCTATAGGGACCTTTGTGCTCCTTATATTACATAATTACAGGCAGCGTTTTAACCTGATGTCATCCAGCAGTGTATCATGCAGACACAACAGGTTCCGTTCAGACACGTTCTTATCTGACGGCATCTATCCACGAATCATGCTGTTGCTGCAGGTGCTATCCAGCCACCCATTGGCATATGCATGGTTCTGTCTGACTGAGTTCTCAGCAGATGCCGTCCAGCGGCATATCATGCAGACGTGGGAAACCCATGGAAAAGTAGCTTTGGGCTTCCATATTTTACGCCAAAATTTGGATGACTTCAGAATGAGAATTGGCTGGATTTCATTCTGACAAGATTTTCTTTGGTTGACGACAGCTCTACAGTCATGTGAGTTTAATGTCGATGAAAAAAAAAAAGCCACTGACTCACTGATATGGCTGTGGTATTCTGACATGAGTACAAGGCAAACTAAAATTCATTTCTGGTCTGCCAGTGTTTTCAGCCCGTATGATTTTTATACATATCCAATCTTTACAAAACCCAGATTTTTCCTGGCCCATCCATTATCCACATTCTGGATCCGCCACTGTCTTGAGCCAAAAATGCAAATGCCAACCCAGTAAGCAGTGCTTTGCATGCTGTTCGCTAGAACTTTCAGTCGGGTCTCTGCTGTTAACTAGCTTCCTCATCTCTGTTATGAAAATGTGACATGTGTGCCAGTAACAGAGGAGCGAGGGATAGCGAGGGATAGTGGGGAGACAGTGTAGATGAGGCTTGTGTAGGAGGAGATATTTTCTATCAGCGTTGTTACAAATTGTACTGGTCTCCTTGGAGAAACTGATAAAAGTTAATGGACATATGAATATAAATCTTGATAGATTGCGTTCAAATGATTGTCACTTCATTGTGGCATTAATCTCAAAAGACCCACAGAGAGTTATTTAAAAATGCTTTCTCTTTACACTGCCTTTAAAATCACATCATCAAAGGACCTCAAAAACTATTCAGAAAGTTTCAGAACTTTATACATTGAGGAAGCCAGTGTGCACGGAACAGATGGACTATTTGGCAGACTTTTCACTTACAGTGTGTGGGATTAAGACAGGCTGCATTAAATAACCTGAACCTCCTCAGTAAGAACAGCCAGCTCTGCCCCCTCTAATCTATTGCCACAGTGTTATCAGACCACTGCAGGTTGTTAATAATGTGAAACCCCCCCAAGCAGTCGGTACCGGACCGCCATGTGGACTTTTGGATGGACTAAGAGCCTTCTGGCTGTGTCAGAAATGCACCGACAGCAACTTTGTTTCAGTCCCAGCATGGTGGCAGTGCTGGGGGTCAGTAAGTGGCAGGATGTGTCTGTGTCAGTAAGTATTGCACTCTGTGAGTCAGGGTCTAATGAACAATAAATTAATATCCATTATGACAGTTTTATCGACCAGTTAAATTAACAGCAACACTATAAGATCTAATTCCCCTTTACAGACTTTTCTGGGTTAACCCTTTGAGACCCGTAGCAATATTACTTTTCTTGTACTGCTCTCACTTTTTTCAGATATTTTTAATCACTGAACCCGAAGCAAATTTTTTAAATTAAAAAAATAAAAATTAAATTAAAAGGCAGCTGTTCTGGTATCTCTGATGAGAAATGTTCCACAAATTAATAGATTTAGAAAATTGTGTTTTTAAAGAAAAATTGTCTAAGGAAAAAGGAAAAAAGCTAGGGGAAAATATTTCTAATTATCATAATTACACATTTAAATTATGTTACAAAATTATGATTTTTTAGGCACTTTAGCCAGGTCTTTTTCCTTTACTCTTTTACTTTTTTCACAATTTCCTTTCCAAATTTTGGGGTAATTTCTTCTTTCATTGCTCATTTCATTGCTTCTTCCCAAGGTTTTTTTAAAAGAAATCAAGTCCAGGTCTCTCTCTCTCTCTCTCTCTCTCTCTCTCTCTCTATATATATATATATATATATATATACATATTTATATATATAGTTCTGAATCCAACATGAGTTAAATGTAAAAACACGTAAAGACATATTACTAAATAAGTGATAACTGGAGCCCTGCACATATCTCTTTTAAATTTTTTAGTCTTCTTTATTTTGTTGCTAATTTTAAGGTAATTTTCCTTGAACTTTTTACATTTCTTGTTAGGTTGCTCACTGCCTTCCTCCCATATTTTTGAAAGAAATCAAGCCGTTAACGTAACAACAGTAACTTATCTTGCCTAAAACCAAACCTCTGTGACTTTACATTAACGATGTAACTTAACTTGACATAACATCATTTGTGTGGTGCTGATTCATAGGATATCATATAAACTGTTGTGTGGGCATTTTCATAGGATGCCATACAAAGTGTTTTGTGCGGATACGTTGCGTCTGAATCTAAGGTGCGGAATTGCCCACAGTGATTACACTGCAGCTTTTTTTGTCACCACAGGCTGCAGTAGTCACACCATTAATACCAGGTGAACTCACCTTGACACAAAATAAAGATCCAGGTTGGAAAATACTGAAGTTACTCTTCAAGTACTGTGTGTCATAGATTCTTTTTTCATTCTAAAAAAATACAAGAAATCCTGAATTGCACATTATTTTCTTCTCAATTATTATAATTCTAAGGTGGCAAGTAATTTTGATTAATTCCTAGAATATCTCCACAGCACTGCCACATTCATACCCTATTTTCCCCCAAGGTCTGTGTCATAACTAATTTCACACTGCTGTTTTATGTCAGAAAAACATCTGCATTCACATATCTGTCAGAGGGTTCTTACCCAAACCTCTCTGCTTTCAGTGTCGGTGAAAAGCTGTTCATTCTGTGAGGACAACACATAAATCAGCTGGTGAACTGGCCGACACAGACATCTGAAAAACAACCAGCTGGTGTTAATCAATAAATTTTACAACCCACCATAAATATGTTAGGGTAATTTTGTGTTACGGAGGTGTACATGTTTCCTAGAAAAATGTCTACGTTCTCAGAGTAAGAAGCTTAGGAATAAACTGAGCATCAAATGGTAAGAAGGATATATCAACAGTGGCTAATGCTATGGACATTTGAATCTAAATGCCAAAATCATTATCCTTTCATAATTTCACTAATCATGAATCATGAATAACTTCCTGTACAATTACTAATAAAAGACATGACAAACGCATTTCCACATGCAGGATGTACTGGATTAGCCCTTACTGATGCAAAATGCAAAATACGATCTGGTTTCTCCAACCTACACAAGCTCACACCTCTTCAGTACAGCCTAAAACCATTTTGTGCTTACACATAGAAAAATGTATAAAGCCTCTCCAGGTATTTGGTATCAAACTCCTGACACATCAAAAATGGCCTCTGTGGACACAATAAAAAGTGATTCTGCCTGAAGTATTCTGGGCTCTCTGAACATACACAAAGTTACAGTGTAAGTAGAACATTCATATAGGGAAACACCTATTGAAACTTGCGTAATTAGTGCTTTAATTAGTGCTGGTATTGGAAAAAAGTGCACAATCAAAAGATTAAGGCCGATAATGAGCATGATGAGGGGTTTGTGCCGGTTGGGTACATGTTGAAATTGAGCTGCAGAAGCATCTTTTAACAACACCGTGGGGGATGTTTACTGAAACCTGCCACAAATTACTGTAAGGGGCACAAAAATTTGCGCCACTGCAATTTTTCAGTTTAGTCAGTATGTACTTAGATTAAAGATGTAAATGAACCCAGTCGCAGTTCATCTGGATTTCAATAAAGTGCCTTTAAATAAGACCTGATGCCGGGCTGTTTTAAACACTTGTTGCTTATGCCTGGAAAGTAATGGAGCATGAAAAAGACTGCTGCTGAACTTGTAATATGTGTTGAAGACACCGATTTCTGAATATGCATATTGGGCACAGGCTAAGGGGCCTGAGGGGCCATGGTGGGGTGGGGGGGCTGAATGTTAACAATTCTTGTTGGAAAGTCACAGAGCTTGGTTAAAAGACCATACAAGATAAAGGCTTGGACATACTTTCCACATTCAATGCTCACAGCTGTGGTTATGCATATGCGTATGTGCACTCGGCTCTCGTCATATTACAATTGAGGACCTGTGTCAGCCCCCAGCAGTAAATGTGAAAGCTAGGAGGTAAGTGTACCTACTGCCGACATCAGATGAAAGTGAAATTTAACAATGCTGCTGGGTCTGGAGTGAATGCCCGTCAAATATCCAACTTAAAACTAACTTTACTGTGGTGAAATGGCTGCAGGTGGCTACACAGCAGTGTTTTGGACTGGAGTGTGGAATGAGACATGGGAGGCCATGCCGTCTGCGCCTATGGTCGTATGGCCGTCTGCGCAAAAAATTTGCTGCACACTACCCCAGTCTAAATCCAAAGTCGTCTCATGGTGACGGCCATGTTAACCTATGATGCTGAAGGTAACCTTGGCATGTCAACCTATGATGTTCTGAGTTTGGAGTGAGAACGGGTTGGGGAACCATCTAATATAAGAAGCGTGGGTGCGCTCATATGGCAGGTGGGTGGGGAGGTGGATTGCTCCCATAATCAACAAACTTTTGTGTGGGAGTCTGGAATTTGCGTCCTGTGTGTGTTCCTGTGTGTGTGTGTGTGTGCGTGTGCGTGTGTGCGTGCGTGTGTGTGTGTGTGTGTTTTCCACACCCTACCATGTGCCTAAACCTGTCTGTGACTTTGGTGTCTACTCCTAACCAACATGACAGTCCACATTGTGTGAACATGGGGACCGTGTTACATCATCCTACATGTGCTGTTGACATTTGCTGACATCAAGGCTGACAGGCTGCGTCATGTCACCACATGCATTTGTTGAAATCATAGGCTGACGCTGCAAGGATAACTACAATGTCGTAGGTTCACGTGGAAGGTCACTGACCGAGCAACACCATGTGACAAGTTCGAAGTGTGACTGTGTCGTACACATGGATTTTGCATATGGTCCATGCGGATCCTCGTGGACATAGGCGGATAACAACATTAATGTCACAACCACACAAACACAGAAATTATGAACTGGCTCTGACAAAGACATGTAAAAGGTCCCTAAAGAGATGCAAAATAACCACTGAGACATGCAAAAAAAAAATCACAAAAACACTACAAAGACACCCAAAAAACCACAAAGGAAAACAAAACAAGTACAAACGTGACACAAAGCAATTGCAATGAAACACAAAATGACAATAAAGAGACAGAAAACATCTACAATAAGAGCCAAAACAACTTGACATTAAATGACCACAAAAAGATGCTAAATGGCAACAGACACAAAAGAACTACAAAAGGATGCAAAACATTGACAAAGTTATCAAAACAACCACATTAAACAACTACAGACACAAAACAACAGAGACACAAAATGTCCTCAAAGAAACATAAAAAAACTACAAAAAGATGCAAAACAACCTAAAAGAGACACACAAAACAACTTAACAGACACAAAAAGTCAACAAAGAAACACAAAACAACAAAAATATGCAAAAAAAAATAGACATTAAATGACCACAAAAAGATACTTAACGACAACTAGGAGAGAGAAGAAAACCACATGAAACAACTACAAAGACACACAAAACAACAAAAAAGATGCAAAACAAGTACAAAGAGACATCGAATGACCACAAAGAGATGATAAAAAAACAGAGAGACAATAAAAACCACACAAATAAACACAACACAACTACAAAAAGATGCAAAAATCTACATAGAGAACGAAAACACCCATAAAAAGACACAACATGACCACAAAGAGACCCACTTTGGGTTGGCTTTTTACTCGTCTGTGCTCAGGTGTCCATTGTCTCATAATCCATCATTGTTAGAACAAGCTCTTGTGACTCTGTTTGCGTTCCCCTTATGTGCGCAAGAACAAAATCCAATACACCACAGAGTCAAATGTAGAAGTGCTGGTGCTGCAGACCGGTGAGCACCTGCCCACTTGAAGCACTGGAAAAAAATACTCAAGCACTAGATCACAGATGGAAATAGAATGGCCAAATCATGTGAAAAATAAGAGCCTTAAAATGCATATATACTTCATGGTACATCTTTTTAATTTGGTGCAATGTTCAATACTGCTGTAACTAAAATATTTTTTTTTGTGGGTCGAACCACTCATATATTATCAGTTTTTCGTCTCTTTAAATGAGACTCTCACTATTTCAACCTCTTATCTACTTCATGTGTATCCGATAAAATAGTGCTACAGATTTTACACCTACTTTTTCACATCTATAAAATTTCCAACACAGTGTTCACTCTGGTGGAAAAGGTGCTGTGCCTTTGCTATACATTTCCGACACCTCCTTTCATACCATGTACCTCTGAACAAGTACGGCATAAAATCCATGTTGCACGAGCCTAAACAAGTGCTGCTCCTCTTTCATTTCACTTGTGCAAAACCTCTTTGTGGTCCTTATGTAAATACAGATATATGACTCTAAAACATCTGCAAAACCTTGGTAAATATTCCCCTATGTATGTGCATTAAGGTGGAGCTGCAATATATCGCCTGTCTGCCGCTGTAACATCACCATTGAGATGGTTATCTATACGCTGACTCAAATATTTGAGAAGGAAGTCACTTCTATCTCTCTATAAAGTGACTCCTTCCTCAAACATGTCCTCATTTATCAGGAGGCGTGGTGCCCCCACAGAGACAAATGCAGAGGAATCCCACCTGACAGTGGACTTTAAGGAGCCATTCAACCACATAATTACTGGCCCGCTGGATTGGTTTGAACTGTGTTTGACATCTTGCTACCTGGATGACTAATATGAATCAACACAGACATTTCCGAAAGCCATCCTTGTTCTCATCAATGTTAAATCCTGTTACTGAGGATTTATCTGAGTCTGTCTCTAAAGGGATGGTTTGGATCTTTTGAAGTGGGGTTGTATGAGGTACTTATCCACAGTCAGTGTGAGGATAAGGGATGTTGGTCAGTGTAGAAAAGGAGGCAAGATTACGGCCACAAGCTTTGAAAGTGCTGCAGTGAAGGGGACAGTGACAAACGAATTTTAGCCAACCAAGAAAAAATTGCACAATTTGTGTACATTATATTCAAAGTATTTTCACCACTTAAACCTCGTCACTGAACTGAAACTATTTTATTGCTTTCTTCAATGCCAGATTTCACGTAGAAAAAATAATAATTTAACATCTCTGAACACAGGAGCTGCTGTACCGCTGCCTCGATCAGTTTGTTTCTGATATTGAGTGACTTTGGTGTTTAAAAGTGTTTGTATGGACTCACCAAGGTCAAAATAACCCAACAAACAGACTGAAAAAGCAGTCAACCAGGTCTTATTCCAAAGTTGACAAATACCTCCGCTCGATCAGTGATTTTCTGGTGGATGGGTCCAACAGACCTGGACTTGTACTCAGGAGGCTGCTGTTCACTTCCTGTATGAATGTAAAGCCAAACCATGATGTTTTTTCTGAAACCTAACCACTCGTATTTGTTGTCCAAACTTAACCAACTGCTTAAGTTGCCTAGACCTAACCACCTGTGTTTGTTGCAAATGAAAATAAATGTAAGTACAAAAATTGAACTTTTATTTTGAAAGTTTTCTGTTTTAAAACTGTACATTTTCTGTGAAAACAGAATTGTATTTTGAAAAGACACAATGCATGTAACGGGTGTAAATTGATACGTCCCATTACATCAAACACACCTAAGATACCTAAACGTCAAAGGTCTACTGAATGTGCAGTGATATTTAATGAGTTGGGAGTGACAATGCGTTGCAGTAAGGGGCTAAGGGGCCGATACACAGCAACGGTTCTAGTATGAAACCATTCGTTCACACAACAATGGCATTTTGGGGGCCTGAAAATGCAAACTTTTGAAAACAAGTTCCAGATTGTAATCTATTGGAAACGCAACCCCTTCTGTCACTGTATAAATTGGCAATGCGCAGATCCTGTGAGAATGGTGATGTCATGGTCGCACTTGGCACCTGTGCCTGTAGTTCTTCCATGGTGTGTCATTACAAAGTTACACCACCAACTACTGGTCTGTTAGCATACTACAGCTTTTTCAGTTGTTTTTTCCAGATCTGTGCATACGAGGATTGTTCTCACAATGCGATAATATGAACACAATTTTTTTTTTAAAAATGCAAAGGAAAGACTTTTTCGTGTTTAGTAGGACTGTTCTCATCTTACAGTGGCCTTAAATATGTTTTCTTTCTACCCTCATCCACAGCTGTACATTGCTTAGCTTCTGTGTTGGTATTCCTGTCTGCTTCTCCAAACTACTTCTGACATCTACTGTAGCACTGACTATGGATAAGTACCTCATACAACCCCACTTCAATAGATCCAAACTATCACTTTAAAACAGGATGAGGTGAAGTTCAAATCAGAGATCAGACGACAAATGAGAGATAACTGGATGGCGCCTTGAGGTAGCCCCTGGAATCATATCAACAGTGGCCTGCTGACAAGTTAGTGTGTAATCCCAGACACTGCAGGGGCCTCCACCTGCAGCGCCCTCAGCTTATCCCCCAGCACAGCAGCAGTATGCTGGTAGAGGCATAGGGAGAAAAAGATGCTCACTGTACTATCACAGTCATTTAAATGTGAGGAAGAAGTGTGGAACAGCTGGATGATGGCATCGTCCAGCAGTGGAAGAGCCTGGAAGGCAAACTGAAGGAGGTCCAGAGAGAGTCTCAGGAGGGTTCTGGGATGGCCCAGCAGAAATGCACCACTATTCTAAACTCAATGAGCAGATATACACACACTCAAATAATCAATGTTAACCTGATAAAGGAAAGACTGCAATATTACCATTTAGATTTCTTTAGCTGATTAGTTTGATTAGAATATGCATGCCATTATAATCAAAACTAGATTCCACTCCTTTTTGAATATGTAAGGGCATTAATGCAAATGATTTGTTTTTATGTAACATATAGTTTTTCAAAATACAGTTCACAACATCAAAAATACAGTGTGACATTACACACAATTACAACACACGCATCAGATACAAATCATAAAAGAAATGTGCATCTCATTGTGGAGCAGCAGCAGTTTTGAAAGAACAAAGCAGAGAAAGTCCTGGGAAAGGAGTCTTTTATCTGGTCCGTCCTTTCAGACCTTTACATCAATTACACGAGCCCATTAGAGAACCAAGTCAATGGATTAGAAATCCCATTGATCAAACTGATTCCTCACTAATCCAATGCTGTGTTTGTATAAATCTACAGAAGGACTCCATACAGCGAGCTGGCACACTGAAGATGTTCGATATCTGTGTTTGCAGAGCAGTCTGTTTGAGTCGAAAAGGTCACAACCATTACCTTTCCTGCCTATTCTCTTGTGTTCCAACACAATGATATGGCATGCCTTTAGTTTTCTTTTAGTATGGATTTCCAATGGAAAACAATTACAGCCGTTTTTCACTACAGGAACTATAATGTCATTTAATATGTGGTCATTTTCTTTTGTGCTTGGTTTGTTGCTATAGTTATGCTTTTGAAGATGAGTCCCTTCACCTTATTTATAGCACTGGGTGAAAGCAAGCTGCAGGTATGTTTATTGATTGCCTGCATGACTGTCCATCCATGGCCTTGGACTATGTAAAATAATGGACATTGCCACAGTACATCATTGTTTTGAGGACTACTGTTTTAAAGCCGCAAGGTTGGCATTTTTGCCGTTGCCATCTTAGTTTTTTGGAGCCAGAAGTGAGCATATTTAGATAGAAGAGTGGAGATAACCCTTATGCTAGCTGTTTGTCCAGTAAGCGCAGTGCATTTACAGCTATAGTTAGCTGTAATAATGCTAATGCTTATTTTTGCAAATGAAAAACAGGCTTAAAACCAACCTGTACTAACTGGAAAAAATTGTCACAAATGTTACAAATAACTTTCATTATTTGAAAACACATGGCAACAGACACAGCTACACCTAAACTCTGTAATTCTGGAGTTACACTAACTTCATTGCTAATTATGCATAATTTAACATTTAAACAGATGAGTTATGGAAATCTCAGGCCCTGTTCAGTTGTCATAAACAGGAACATTGGCTGTAGAGACCAAAACAGTTTGCACTAGATTGTTAATATGATTACATTATTTCTTTTTTTTTCACTTGTGTGTCTTCTTTGTATCATTCTGTGTCCCCTCTCTAAGTTCTGACGTTTTGCATTTGCAGGCACACAGCACAGGCAGAATTCTTCACAAGACCCCTTTTTCCTCAGCAGCAGTTTGTAGAGCATAAGTCACGGATAACTGATTGGTTGATCCAATCACAGCTGATCAGAACAGATTGATGGATGACAGTCTGAGCGGCTACTGCAGAGGTGAGGAAGCGCAAACTTTTTGAACCAGTACAGTTAATGGTTAAGTTTCACTTTGACTGCATTTGGTGTTCTGCTGCTTACTCTGTACCCAGAGTCCGCTCTCCAACCTAAGAGGCCAATCACGCTGAAACGCATCACTTGAGAAGCATCGCCAGCAAAACCATAGTTTTACTGTGGTACAGTGCACCCTGTAGGGTGCTTCTCTCATGCTGCTGCACAATGCAGTTATCTGGCGGGTTTTGGGCACACATAAAAGTTGAAATAACTTTAAGTTTTAAGCTTACGGCACTGAGTTGCACCGCTTGTTAATGCCACTTTTGACCACGTGCATGCAGCCTTTCTCCACAGGTGCTCCCAGCTGTGTTTCCAGATGCGCTTCCAAGGCTTTTTTGGAGGTTGCAGCTTGTTTATGATTAGTCACGCTGATGTATTGTCATCACAAGGACAGCCATGACACACACGTTGAAAAACGAATTTAAGTGGATTCACATTTGATAAAGTGCTACCTCAACCCTGTTAATGGAAGCCTTTTCATAATTTCAATAAAAATGCAACACTCAGAATCCTCAAATCTAAAAGCGGCTGGTGTGACACTTCATATCATTACGAAGGTCTGAACAGTCCGATACTAACGACATCTTATCATTAACTACAGACGAAGAATAACCAGCAAGTGCCACAAAGTGATTTGCCAGCGAGCCACTTTAGCCCATGTGAAGTGGATGAATATTTCCGCCTCCACTTTTCTCCTAAATTTCCTGAAACCCACAGTCAGCTCAGATGGACTACTTTGCATAAATGTCAAACCAAAAGTCAAATAAATGTATTTCATTCCGTAGCACAAGGAAATGTGCAAACAGACCACTTTTATGGCTGAGCTATGGGACTGTAAGCGGAGGGCACATTTTCACCCATTTGATTTCTCCAGAGCTCCTTTTTTTTGGCAGACACATCTCTCATAAAATGCGGGACGAGGACAGAGCCAATACCTAAAAAAGGCAGACATTTGAATGTTTCATGCGTTTAAGACCAGTGCACTTTTTTTTTTAAACATTTCTTACGCACTCCTTTCTCTTATTTAACAAATGTCCCATTACTTTGGCGAGCAAAATTATTCATGATGACCAGAATATGTCCATGTTCCTTGGTTTTGACTAAGTAATATTTAAATGCCCTGGTTTCTTTTTTCTCGTCTTTTAAATTTCCAAAGTGCTAAGTGAAAGTAGAAAAGCTTTATGATACACTGTGTGTTTTTTACACAGAGAAAATTCCCAAATAGTTTTAGCACTTTGTCAATGTTTGCATTTAAATCCCCTGTCCAGCTGTCAGGCTGTGCTGTCTTGTATGCTGATTAAAGCTGACAACACAGAGGTAAACAACTGTGAAATATTATAAATCACATAAATATTCAAACTGTGTTGATAATAAATAAGAAGTGAACTGTCTGCTATCCAATCATGAGAACCCATATAAAGGCCAACAAACAATCAAACACACAAAAATCACCTGTCTGTTACGTATTATAACTATATACTAATTTTTCCATGTCTGCGTCTTATCAAATGGACAAATAAGCTCATTTCCAGAGTATTAGCTCTGCTCCTAATCCCTCTGGATAATTACCTTCTTGTGCACCAAACTCTGTGGACATACTGTTCACATCAAACACCTTGGATCAGCTGTAATTTAGCAGTAGCATCAACATTAGCATTAAAATGGCCTACGAAACATCCAGCATGTTAGAAAATGAATGAATTGGGATTTGAATGATGCAGATGTTGTGTTAAAGTCTTTCAAATCCCCGTCGGTGAGTGCTATACTACGGCAAGCTAAAGTGGTGAAATCTTCTAAATGTAGGCTACACTTTAACTGATATTGATTTTTTTAACTGATTAATGAAGGCAGTTTACTCAGTTTGATTATATGTACATGACGTGACAGTTTTCTACCCCAAAGTTATTGTAAATAAACAGTTATGATCGTAATTCACTCTGTATCATACATTATATTAATAATATAGATTTATAGCAACTAGCTAAAAATGAGCATATTGCTACCTGCTGTGGTGGAGTTAGACATAGACTACTTCTGTCAATAAATCAATTCTTTGAACCAGCAAAGTTTGTATTTCCTCTAACTGCATCTATGTTCAGCAGACTAACTTATTCAGAGATTTTCAGCTGAAGACTTGGGTTCGGGGTGTATTTATTTTGCCTCCTGCATCGTGTCCTCTAGATAAATGTAGAGCACCGAGTGGGAGGCCGTCTTTGTTTTGATTTTGATTCGTCACTTGCTGCTGTGCCTGCAGGGGGTGCTATTTTACATAAATCTTACATAATCTACCTTTGAGCTGAAAAGGAGAATTTCTGGGGATTTCTTTCAGCGACAAAATATCAGCTCCGAGTGCAGGTCTTATCCTCCGGAGGAGACAGTTTTAATATTTAGCAGGAAATGTATTTTCCATTTTTCTGTCAGCAATCTCTGTTTGGCATGCCATACCTTCCTGGAGCTCATATATTATGAGTCAACTTATCCCTCAGTGTGCTCTAAATAAGTAGGGTGCTTTTAGGGTGCTTCAGAGGTTTTTTTGCCAGGCTCTGAAGGTTCCAACAGGAACCCTCTGAGGCTGCTCTCCAGTTTTTGAAGAATAGTTTGCCTCTCAGCTTACCTTTCCATTCGCATTAACTTTTAATACAGCTCCAAAAGGCACCGGAAATACTTTTTGAATGTAAAGTCAACTCTTTGTTTGTGCGGTTCCTCGGCTTCACACTGATGCATGCTGGTGTATGGCATAAAATTTGTACCTGCTCTCTGTTTTAGGCCTTTGTCAGGAATTATGTCCTCCTGAAAAATTAACCACAATGATGTTTTCTGGGTTTTTACATTATGAATCAGCCTTAAAGGTGAGTAAACTTGCTTCTGCAGATGAAACACCGCTCAGCCCTGCCACCAGTATGCAGCACTTCAAACCACTCCAGTGTGCAGCTATTTCATACCACTGATCAATAAGCAGTCATGAGCAAAAAGACTGCCTTTTGACAGGCTTTGATCACAGTACAACATTTGTGATCATGCCTCATGTGTGAAAAAATAAAGGATCAAAAACAGCAGCATGCCTCTGTGTACCGTTACCGCTTGCTTCGTGACCGCCGGCGACAGGAATATTTGAGTGATTCTGATGGATGTAAACACTGACTGCTCATTAGTTACACAGTCTGTATTAATGAGAAAATGGAGAAGCAATTTATTTTTTGGCTGAGTTAATTAATCAATTAGATTTTAGCTTCTCTCTCTCTGGATTTAAAGATGAAGAGGCTGAATCTTGATGAATGTTTCTTGGTTCAAAATCAAAACCTTTCGGTTGATGAGACTGATTAGCAGCACTTCATATGAATGCTTTTAATTGTAATATATTTTTTAAATATAGAAGGCTGCTCATTAAACACAAAAATGTTCTCACTCCCAACATGTCAAATACGGTAGCTTGGTCAGTGACCCTCTGTGTTAAAACTATACCCTCTTTTACCCTGCCTGTTCAAGGCAGTAATACCACGCCGTTCTGCCACCTTGCCGTTATGTCACCTCGCCATTGTGAATAAAATGTCGGATTGTGGAAGGGGAGACAGAATAATCATTCCCACTGCACAAAAAACCCTGTTAACATCTGCCATCACCTGGCTTTTTAATGTAATAAGGATGCTCACTATTGGCACTCACACCTGGGTCAAATGACTCTGCAGTAGTTATGGGTTTTTACCACCTCCAGCTCCAGTCAGCATTGATGGGAACACAACACCCGGGTAAATGCGGTCATTTCAGATTCTTAACCAGCGAGATGAACTGACATGCCATTACTAATTACCCTCTGTCTCCTCCTAAACAGCACTAAAACACTAATCCAAATACAGCTGCACCAAGTTTGAAGGAGAGACTTAATAAGTAAGAAATATATTAAGAGAGGAAGCCACTGAAGTTTTCAAAGACCTGCTGTTGTCTGCTGTTTACCTGTTCTCCTGCCTGTCTGTGACACACCAACAAAACAACCCAGAACTTGCGAGACATGTAAGCCAACATTACATTTTTCTATCTGAAGGCCATATTATTACAACTAAAATAGAAAAATACTTGAACAATTTGGTTAATGTAATAAGCGTAGAATATATTAAAATTTCACTTTCTTAAATAACTGATGGAAATTCTTGAACTTTTTCACAATATTATAATTTTTTGAGTTACACCTGTGCATCCTTGCATGGTCTTTGTATGGTTAAGGTTAAGGAATTTAGGGGTTATTAAGGCAATTAAGCGAAGAGCGTGGCATCAATTAAAGAAAAAAAAGATAACAATGTTATGACAGTGAGCAGGTGGGAAATCTAATCCTGGGGCAGGAATTTCACTGCTGGCCATGATGGCTATGCTTCTCTGACTGACCTCCATGTCTTTCAGAAAATTGCATGCCCAACAGCAAGGCCCCATTATAGTACTATAGGCCCGGGGCTATAGCATTTTCAAAGCCCTTCCCCACTCCCCCAAGCACCATCACAACTCAACCAATGTACAATCCAACCTGCACAAACATCAGTCTATAATGCATCAACAACTACTCATGCCTGCAGTTTAGTTTTATGATTGATTAATGATTGAACATGAGTGTAGAAACACAAAATAAAACAGTTTGATGTCAAATAAATAAAAAAATGTGTTTCATTATGCTCTTGCTGCGAAGGGTTGCCAATTCTGATGGCTGATGCAAAAATGAGAATGAGCCTATCCTGAGCAAGTGTTTTGTTTGCCCATTAGGGTTACTGTTGAACCCAAGGACCCAGGAAGTTTGCCACACTTTGAAGCAAATTTCACATAGTGGCCAAAAGTGGAATTACAGAAATACTTTTTCCCCATTGACTTACATTGGGAAAGAGACGTCTGTAAATCAGTGAATACATTTTTGTGAGCGTTTAAACCTTTTTGTTTAAGTATCAAGATTAAATCCTCTCAGAGAGCGCCAAGATTAAATTGCAAGCTAGCAGAGTGTTAAACTGAAAGTCAGACGTTCTGCCGGTGAAAGTTTTTTGTGCACATGCTCTATAGGCGTAGTAAGGTGTAAGATCAGGGTGCTTTCGCACCAGGGAAATGGGGTGCGTTTTGCTTCATGTGCCACTGAGCAGCTCTCATAGGAATGAAGGCAGCCATCAAAACATGAAAACGTGTTGTATTATTTCTAGGTGTCATTCTGGGTTTTTGCCTTGAAATGTATTTATTTATTTATTATTTTTACTATTTTCCACCTGATGACGTCATTTTTACCATATATGGCATATGAAGAAAATACATGCTTTTTCCACTAGGTGCACTGTCACAGTTAATGTTGCTGCTAATCACTGACAGATGATAAAAAAATAAAAATACATAAAAATAAAAAAAAATAGTCAAAAAAATTACACTTTGCATGTAGTATATTGAAAATAATTCATTTTTGTGTGTGTTTTTCTCATATAAAAACATAGTGGCATCATAACAAAAACCTGGCATTTAAAGTGTTGAAATTCTGAACGTTAATAAATATTTGATATATATGATAAGGACTGATGGTGGCTAAAAAATAACTCAATGAAAGAAAATAATAAATATAAAAATAATGTTTTAAGAGATTGATTTTAAAAAGTGCATTTTGTGCCCTTAGGGTAATGAATCCATGGTAGAAAAATGATTGTGGAACATGGCGATCTCTGTTGACAAGGATTTGCTCCCTTTGTAGATATAAATGGGTCATTCTAAGGTAGTGAAAACACAATTCTTTTTATTTTAAGCTGATTATACATCATTGAAAACATACTTATTATATTATTTTCAATTTCTGCCAATATGTCTCCCTAATTCCAACACTCTGGACCTTTAAAGATTAAAATCAGTAACTTCAGAGCCAGTCACGGAAAAAAGGGATTAATAAAATGTGAGGATTTAAAGAAAAGGAAACCTGATGGGAGCAGAAGGTGCTGACAGATAAGCACATGTGTGGCTTTTATTTATTCAGTATGGGAGGCAAGAACGTTTCACAGATCTACTCTATTTATACTGCAAAAAAAAAAAAAAAAACAGAAATCTTTTCATTCAGTTAGACCTATACGTCCTCTGCATGTCGATGCTGGACTGATTCCATCAAGGTCAAAGTATTAATTGTAACAGTTATTATTATATATCATGAAACAGAAACTCACCCCAGGTCAGGTTTCAGTGGGAGACTATCTTTTCATGAGGGGGAGGTGAGAATATCTGCGCTGAGCAGTCAGGAGAGGCGCGACTGACTGGTGATTTTCATTTTGCTTACTTTCATCACATTTTCCACAGAGCCCTTTTTGATGCACTCCTGAGGCAGTGGGAGCAATAAAATAAGTTCATTCAAATGTGTAGATAGCAAAGTGAAATCGTCAGGATGGATACAGGAGATCAGCAGCCACTGGAGATAAGGAAAAAACTCAATAATAGTGGTATTATCCTTTAAGCTGATTACTAGCCCCCCATGAGATGGCGAGGCCTAATCTGACAAAGAGATTGCTCGTGTTTACTTGGATGATGTGAAAGTTATAGGTGTGATTCACATCTTTACCGCAACCAACGGAGAGACGTTTTTCTTCTGTGAGAGCTCGGGGTCATTTGATTAGCTGGAGGTAAGGATCTGTCCATTTCATTCCCCCTCGCTTGCCGTTCTTTTTCCGCAACACGCCTTTGATGGCAACATCTGTGGCACGAGCTTCACAGACATATTTAGCTGTTTGATCAATGAAAATGAAAAACTACACAGTTTGAAAGCCACACCGGGCGCTGGTTTGTGCTTCTATTTGTAAGAAATGAGATGAAGTCGGTCACGCTGTGAAGCTCAGCGGGCAAGTTCAAGCACAACAGTGAGTCAAAGGTGGAGGAACACCACAAGCTGCAAATTCGACTCCTTGCACACTCGATGCAGTTTTTTTATGGTGAAAAGTGGACTAACAGTATTGTCCACACTTCGTGCCTCTATACCACCAGCATGGGAATTTAAAAAGCGGAAGTAAAAGTGCTTAAAGCTGAATTTGGCAGAAATCTAAAAAAGCAGGCTGTTCTCATGCAACGTTTGTATGTATATCTATGAAAAGTATATCGCAACAAATTTCGTATTTAGCATAATCATGAACCAGGAATTTGCTGACGTGAGTAGGGGTCAACAGACCTGGCCGATTATTTGGGTTGATATTTGGCATTTTGCTGATTATCTATATCTGCCTTTTATCTTAATGATAGTCGATAAAATGAAAGAAAGTGTCAGCATAGGATGCACTTTTACTTTATTAACATTTGCTAAGGACATTTAAACAAAGTTTTGTTTTGGAGTTTGTTATATTCCAAATCCTGAATATTCATAGACATTTTTATTGCAAATGCGTATTGTTCTAAATATTGGTTATCAGTCTCATTAACTACTGTGTACTGCCCTGAAAAAAAATCCAATATTGGTTGACCCCTCGATGAGATTGCAGAAAGAATTAGTATAAAGACCGAAATTCTCGAGGCGGGTTGGAGTGATGGATGGGTCAAGCAACACAGGACTTTTCCCCCTAGGAGACCTTTGTTCGGAACCATGGAGTGAACTTTGAGGCATTTAAGATACATCTTAACCATGTTTCCTTTCCTAACGCTAACTTAACTTGTCTAAATCTATCTTACGTAACTTTATTGTAAGTACGTAACGTCATTTGTGGGGCAGTAATTTGTCCAATATAATATCAACTTAATATTACTGCAGCAGGTGCAGTATTATTGTTCTGCAGCTGATTTAGGTATGTCAGGGCTGCCTTTATTTGTGTATCTGTGTGTGAACAGATAAAGCTAGTCATGTCAAGTATTTTTGGTGTTTTAACTAATTGCAAATGTGTTTAATAATTTTAACCACTAAAGTACAATATCAGCTACTTTAGTCCCATACAATTACCTAATGTTTTGATCCTGTGTCAAAATCTAATCTAAAAAGCCATATAATTTGACAGTATAATGCAGGCTGCATTATACTGCATTATACCATACTAAGTTTTTAAACAATTTGTGACAATGTACTACTAATGAGGTATCTATACCATTTTGTAAAACTACTAAACATACTACCAGTGCCATGGTGATATAATAATAGAGTTATGAATAGAAACGTGTTTCAGGTGGAGGGGACAATAAGAGCCAAGCAGCAGATTTTTGGCATCCTGTGTGGACGTAGAAAGACCTCTGAAGCCGCTGCTGTCTTACTAACGCGCTGTTTTCACTATGCAGGCTGTGCAGATGTTGTGTGACAGGTTGATCCGGCCATGTATTCACCACTCTGCTGCTCTGACGTTCCCCTTTAATTAGACACTGTTTCTCCTTCACTATTTATTCCTTGTTGCTTTGACTTCAGTTATGGCATTTGTTGGAAATATTATGTTGACTTTATTGGTAAACATGGAGAAAGTGTTGGGTTTTTTTTGTTAATGGCAACAGGAAAACAACAGGAAATTAAAAGAGGAGCATTTCAGAGAACAGGGGAACAGGCCTCTCAATACAATGAGATAAGATATAGTTGATATAAGCATGTTTACAATCAATCTCTCTGGTTAGGTGAGGTAAATAAATGGCAGGCAGTATTTTAGAATATACAGTACTTCCCAATCATCGACTGCAAAGTAAAGATTTTTGTATCCCACTTTTTTGTAGATTATTTAAAATTATTTAAAGAGACTGCATGACATAACAGCAATCTTTGTTTTATTTCTCATTTTATATCTGTGTGTGTCCCTGTGTATCATATCGTGTCGCCTCTCTAAATTCTGAGGAATGTGGCACAGACAGAGCTCTTTGTGAGTTCTTATTTTCTTCAGCAGCAGTTTGTGACATGCGGGGTGGATAATTGATCTGTAGATCCATTCAGATCAATGGATGAAAGGAGAAGCTCATTGTGAGTGAAAGCAAGTTTTAAGACCCAGCAGAATGAACAGTTAAGTTTTAGTTTTTCATCGCGGCTGACATTCTGCTGCTCCGTCTGTGCCCAGAGTACACTGTGTGCTCTGAGAAGTGCAATGAATAGACAAATGCTATATACGTATATTCCAAAAGTGCTGCAAAAGAACAGTCCTGCTCCAAAAATAGAAAATTATTCCATGGTAGCAGATGTTTTAACGGCGGTAGGATGCCACAAATGACTGAATGTTTGGGAAACACTTCTATGAACTTTGTTACTCATTATCCCAGTCATTTAGTCATGACCCTATATTTAAAAAGAAAATAGATTATTTTGCACATTTAAAAAAAATTTATTTTAAATTTTTAAATTGCATTATTTCTGAAGCATTTTACCACAATGGCTATATTATTGTAACAAATTCTGTAATCCTTTAAAACCGAGAACAACATCAGTTTTCTTATGCTGCATTCAATCATGTCTTTGACATGCATTTAAACCTTTGGAAACCTCAATCAAAAAATCAAATCAAATTGCTTTGATTTCTTGTGAAAATGTTCCAAAAAGAGCCACTTTGCAAAGGATGTTCAAGAAATTGCAAGAAATCCCAAAAAAGTGACAAGATATTATAAAAGTTAATATTATTTCTAAAAAAAAGAGAATGTCCAGAGAATTATTATTATTATTATTATTATTATTATTATTATTATTATTATCATCACCAGTATTATTAAATATTTCATCAATATTTATTTACTTAATTTTTATTTAGTTCTATTTCTTTTGCTCTCTTATTTTTGCTACATTTCAGGTAATTCTCGTGCAGTTCTTTCTATATTGTGCCAATTTGCTCAGTTTTCAAAAAATTCAATATTTATTGTGATTAAACAGTAGCTATCTGGCAATGAGAAATGTTTTTTACAGGTTTGAGACATTCATCCAGGCACCCCATAATATTCCATACTGACTGTGTCATTTACGTCTGTGTCCTTCATAGTCTCCTTTTGCTTTTACAGACACGGTTTAACTGGTGCTCAGTAGTCTTTTATGGCACATCTCTTAAGTACACCAAAATGACACTGTAATTTGTGGCTCTTGATATAAACCACTGGCCCTCAATACTTTAATTAAACCAGGGCTTTACACATGTTAAATATGCTATTATTTAAAAGGCTGAGATTAAAAGAAGGAAATAAAGAGATTTCCAGCTCTGTTAATGCAGCCTGAGACACAATGAGAGCTGTAATCACAGACTGGAGGTGATACAGCAGCAGGATCTGGCCAAGATCAGGAGGTTCTTCTGAGATGAATGAGTGTGCAGAGAGAAGCTCATCTGGGGGAAGCGAGGAGGCCAGAAGCAATAATAACAACTGCAGCACACACACTGTGTGCTGGAGGCTTTCCTGCTTCGTGGATATTGCATGTTTGCAAGGTTTTTGGGCTGTGCGGTCAGGTGGCAAGACAGACACCACTTTCCCCTAAAACTAAAAGCCTGTTCATCTTAATTATGCAAGAAGGTGCAGTGGATGTCTCCAAATGACGCAGAGAGGCCTCTGAGGGTGAACTTTTTGGTCTTAATTCGGGAGGATTTGATAAGGAACCAATGCTGCAATTTTCTTTTTTTCTACTATATTACACTACTATTTGCACTCCAGGGCTGTTTTTCTGGTTTACACAATAAAAAGGAACAAGCTTAACTTAACATGTACAAACAAGAAAATAAAAAGTTGGCTCAACCAACAACTTATTAATGTAGCCAACTTATTTTTTTTTCAGGAATATTTCATCTTACTTGCAATGTTAAGTTTACTCAAAAAAAAAGTGTACAAAAGTTGTGTGGGCAGAAAATCAAAATCTATATATTTAAAAGAAATACAATCTACTTTGCATGTAGTATTGAAAATAATTCATTTTTTTGCGTTTTAAAATTCTGAATATTAATGAATATTTGATATTTATGATTAGGACTAGTATTGGTTAAAATGATCTCAATGGACATAGAAAATAATATTATTATATAATTTATTTAAAAGCTTGATTCTGAAAAGCGCATTTTATGTGCAGATATGAGGGGGCCCAAAGGGCTGAAAATGTCACTCTTTCAAATCCAGATTTTGATATAAATACAATCGTCAGCTCCATGACTTGTAAGTTTGACCCCACATCTTAAACACTGTGAAAAGTTAAAAAAATGTTAAACAAGGACTTACAATGCCACAGACACCAATCACTCTGCACAGTTCAGCAGTGCTGCAAAGAGCCAAGTGAAGGACCCTGGTTCACTGTGTCATCTGTGGACATTTCAATGTCTCCTAATGACCCCAAAGGACACGGACATGAACAAGTGACTGAATGGGCATCAAATAAATGATTACATACAGAACTGCTCATAAAAAAGTAAGTAAGTTCACCAGTGATGGATCCGTTACTGACACTGGCTTTCTTTAAGTGCTCTGGTGCTGTATCATGCTACAAGGCTGGACAGGGGCCCCGGTCAGGGTGGAGGGGAAGATAAATGGCTCTAAATACCAAGATATTTTGGGGGTGAAATTTTCTGCCAAAAACACAACACTCGAGTCAAAGAAGAATTCCATCTTTCAACATGACAGCAAACAGAAATCAACCACCAGCTTTATCTTGGACTTTTACATTTTGCGCACACTGTGAGCTGATCCAAATAAAAGTGTTCAGAGAGAATCCCCTCTCAGTCTGAGGGGAGGAGTGGAGGACAAATCCAGGATTCAGATGGACTTGGATGGTAGAAACTTATCGGAAAAGGTCACGGTTGTTATTAAGCAAGAAGTGCAAGGGAGTTCTCATTTTCCAATTTTTAATACATTGTCAGAATTAGCTGCTTCTCATTTCTTTTTTACCTTTAGCTCGTTACTTCAGCATATCCAAATGAAAATGGAAAAAAAAAAATCTCGTTTGATTTAATAGGTTTTCATGTCAGCCTTCAAGGCAATAAAAAGTAGAAAATTAAACAGAGCCTGTAGACTTGTGATATCCATGGTGTATCCACGCGCACCAGGCAGCCTGATGTACTTCCAATGCAGATTACAGAATTACTGAAGACAGTAATTATTCATAACCATTATGGAAGCCAACCAGCACGTGTGTGGTGCTCTGATGAAGACGTACGCCCAGTCTGATGAGCTTGAGGACTTTCTTTGGAAGTTTTTGGCAGAGACACACAGAAACAGTGTTCAGAGGATTCAAAGGGCAATGATTAATTCTCAGTACTATTAGAAATAATCACCCTGATGGTGTATATAATATACAGTATGTAGCAATAGAGCTTTTGGAGCAATTTAACCCTTTGAAACCTACCAAATTGGCTTGATTTCTTTTAAAAACATGGGAAGAAGGCAATGAAAGAAGGACTGACCTAAAAACTATCTGAAATTAATTTTACGAAAAAAATAAATTATCAAAAAACAAAGTAAAATGACAAAAAAACCCCACAGTAATTACGTGGAAAATTTGCTTAAAAAATCATTGAGATCATTAAGATGTAAATGCTTGTGAAAGGCATCTGAAAGCAGCACAATTGAAAGGGACTGTTAACAGTTTGGACATTGCCCATGTTTTGTTTTATTTCTGAGAGTGAAATGAGAAAGAAGAAAAAAATAAAAAATAAATCTCATGTCTGTAGTCCCGATGCTGGGTTTTTGTTTAGTTTGTTATAATATGGAGTTTGTTTTGGGGTTTTCTGTCTGTGTTTTTCCTTGTTTCAAGTATTTACTCATGATTAGCCTCTTTCCTGTTTTATTTTGTAGGCTATCTCATGTGTCTGTTGCTTCCTGCCTTTGTGTGTTTCCCAGCCTGTTTTTGTCACACCTGTCCTTTTAGTCTTGTTTGCTCCACTCTAGTGTTCCCGCCCACACCCTTGTTGTCAGCCAATCTCTGTTTCCCTCCTTTTGCCTGTACCCACCTCCTCCAGCTGTGTGTTGTTCCTGTGATTAGCTTTCAGTGTATATATACCTGTGTCTGCACTTTTGTCAGTTCATCATCAGTCCTGTGCTTCACGAGGAGTCAAATCATCCTTCTGCCTCATCCGTTCATTCTGGGTTTGGGCCCAAACCTGCAGTTCCTTAACTGTTACATTTGTGCATTAAAGCAGCTACAACCACTAAGCGCTGATTCTGTGGGTGCTTTGGGGCCTGAGCACCCACACGCACCAGTCGGGACCAACTGAAAGCAGTGTTAGATGAACTACCAATGTGTAGGTGGGACCTGAGCACCTTTGGGAGAAAAAAATGACTTGACCTTGACTTGAGGTTTTGGATCTACTGGACGACAAAATGGACAAATTTGCAATAAAAAAACAAAACAGTGAGTAATGTTGCTATTTTTCACCACTGTGACTTCAATTCAGGGCCCCTCCAGCTGTGGTGAGTGAACAACAAATCCTCTTTATATAATGGCTGTGTGGGTCTATGTGTTGATGCTTAATTGTTTTTTTTTCTTTTTTATTTTTCTGTGTGTATGGTTGCTGTGCGCGTTTAACTTGTTTGGTTTGTTAACAGTCGGACCTGTTGTAGCCTACACTGTTATGTTGATTGATGTCATTACATCAAACATGTAAAATACCACAGAAACAGTAGTTAAAAGAATATCAACAAAAGAGAAAGAGAAAAAAAACCCTCTTTCTGAGTGTATTATAGCAGCAGTGTCTTAAAGTGACAAGGGTGTCTGTGCTGATTTGTGATTTTGGCCTTTGATTTGTGTTCATGTGTTCTTTTTTTATGTCTCCACGGCTGCCATAGCTGTGGCCAGAGGCATTATGTTTAAGGGTTGTCTGTCCCTCTGGTCATTCTTGTGAATGCGATATCATAAGAATACCTCGAAGAAATTTCTGCAAATTTAGCAGAAACATCCACTTGGACACAAGGATGAACTGATTCGATTTTGGTGGTCGCTGGTCAAAGCTTATGGTGACCTTATGTCCGTCTCATTCTTGTGAACACATAATCTCATGAGCACCTTCAGGGAATGACTCAGATTTGGCACAAACATCCAAGTGAACTGAAGGATTAACGACTTAGATTTTGGTGGTCATAGGTCAAAGGTTGAGGTCCCTGTGACCTTGTCTGACTCATTCTTGTGAACACAATATCTCAAGAAAACCTTAATACAATATCTCAAGAAAACCTTTAGGAGATTTTTTGTTTTAATTTTGGCACAAATGTTCACTTAGTCTTAAGAGTGAACTTAACATTTACTTGGACTTAAGGGTGAAATTATTAGATTTTAGTAGTCATAGCACAAGGTCACGGTGACCTTGCATTCGCCTCATTGTTGTAAATGTTTTACCTCATAAACACCTGTGGGAGTTTCTTTATTTGGCATAAAAATCCATGTGGACTCAAGGAGGACCTGATTAGAATTTGGTGGTCATAGGTCTAAGGTTAAGGTCCCTGTGACCTCATCTGTCTCATTATTGTGAATGCAATATCTCAAGAAAACCTTTAGGAGGTTTTTTGTTTTAATTTTGGCACAAATGTTCACTTAGTCCAAAGAGTGAACTGATTAGATTTTGGTGGTCAAAGCTCAAGGTCACAGTGACCTTGCATCCGTCTCATTCATGTAAACGCATTATCACATGAACACCTTTCGGGTATTTCTTTAAATATGGCACAAATTTTCATTTGGACTCATGGATGAATTAATTATATTTTGGTGGTCAAAGGTCAAAGGTGAAGGTTACTGTGACCTCATGCTTGTGAATGTGATATCTCAAGAACACCTTTCAGTCAACTTTTTGTTGGTTTGTATCACAAATGATGATCTGATTAAAGATTTTCTTTGTGTAAGGCCAGGAGAGGTGTTACAAATAGAGTCGCTAAAATTTCAGCACCATGGACAGAGCTGTTTGTAGCGCGTACAGAGACATGCGTATGTGGCCTTCTAACCTGTCCAGCCCTGTTTTGTTTTTTTCATGCATATGTATGTATGTCCAGTTTAGCTTCACCTGAGAGGAAATTTAGCAGCTTCCACTTCAATTCACTGGAACTGCTGCGAGTGACGTCTGGCTGGATGGCAGTTATATTATGCTATGAAGAGTTGTTTATTGTTTTTTTTGCAGCCACCTCATTAAGTTGGTTTAATTATGTAAGTGCAGCTACATAAAAAGACTGCAGAAAAGTTTAAAGAGGACACAATACATAACACCAATAAAATATATATATATATATATATATATATATATATATATATATATATATATATATATATATACATATAAAAGGCAGAATAGAAATATGAGTGGATGGGGAGTCATGTGCTCTGTGTTGAGCACCCAACGCTTATGGCTATTATAAGTATATTTACGTATTAACAACAGATCACATGACTACATGTACATGAAACGGGGTCATTAATGATAACCCACAAAGCATTATCCCATGACGGCAGTTCTCCTCAGCTCAACTGAATGTTTTAGCATTTTGCAGTTCAGTGTTTTGGCTTTATGGCCACAACTTTACAGTTTTAACAGTCACCAGTGTTGCTGCATGCAGCTCTAACAAAAGTTCTAAAACACAGTTGTAGTGCTTGTTCTGGCCTTGAGACCCCTTTATGAAGTCTTGCACTTCTCTTGGTCTCGGCTATTGAGGACCGGTCAATTTGTTCCTCGCTGCTGATTTGGGGTCAGTCGAGCTGTTGTTATTATCACACTGCGGCATCTCGCCTGCTCTCTGTGTCTGGGCTGAGCTCCTCCAACTACGCTCATTACTGTAAGTGCAATGAAACCTTCACGAGTCAAATTTTAATCCTGTTCTAAATGTATTCTTTGTAAAAAAATAATATATTTTTTAAATAAGCAATTATTTCTAATGAAATGGAACCAATTCTATCGATAAACCCCTGGACTGAAAAGGAGTATTTATAAAATAAAGGCTATTAAGGTCTCAAAAGAACTCAATTAGCCCTGGACTCAGTCTTGACTTAATCTCAATTTTGGCCGTAAGTCAATAAATAAATCTACTTTGCATGTAGTATATTAAAAATAAATCTTAATACAGAAAAAAAAAAAAGAAATTGTGGCAACATTTATAAAAAATGGTATTTAATGGGTTAAAATTCTAAAACCTAATGAATATGGGACATTTATGATTAGGACTGATGTTGGTTTAAAAAAAATAGAAAATCCTTTTAATGTGTAATATTGCTTATGGCCTGATATTGAAAAGTGCACTTTATGTGCAGAGCGGTATGAGTTTGAATATTTGACACTGCAAAAATAAATAAATAAATGAATAAATAAATAAAAAAATGGATTAATTAAATTAAATAAATAAATAAAATGATCTAAAATAAAATAATATTGTGCCAGAATCAATATTGCTGCTAATCATTGACATAAGCTGTGACAGGAAAAAAAAGTCTTTGCATGTAATATACTGAAAATATATATATTTTTTATATGAAACATAGTGGCATCATGACAAAACGCCATTTAAATGTTTAAAATACTGCTGGAACACAAAAACACAGACTTTCCCACAGAGACCCCTGATCTTAACCGTGTGAAGTTTAAGTAAACTTTAAGTCATGTTAAGGTATGTTCTCACCAAGTTTCTTTTCCTAAACCTAACCTCTGTAATTTTACAGTAATTAGATATGTTAATGCTAAGGATGTAACACCATTAAGATTTGTAGGATGTCATATTTTTAATGCATTTTTTAAGAATATCATACAAACAGTTCCCTGAGCATACAGTGCCTGACTCCAGTTTTGTACCTAATGTTCAGACACCATCAATATCAATCTTCTCATCTCACTCAAATCAAATAAGCAGTTCAGAAAATGTTAGAAATTATAGCTCTAACTCGCAAGTGGATTTAGACATCTAAACTTTATTGCATTCTCCCCCAAAAACTACAGAAAAAAAACCAGCTCAGTTAAAAGCGACATTTACCACCGCTTTGTTCATGAAGAAACATTTTCTTCCCCGGACAAAGCAATAACAGCCTCTTTTCTCCTCCACTCCTGCTTGGGTGGAAATAAGCAGCTCATTATGAGGCTGGATCTTGAGTTTAGCTTGTCTCAGGTATTCAAAGAGCCCCGACAGTTAACTAAAGAGGAGTATTTACATTTCTCCCGCTCATTATTCCTGGAGTGACCTCCAGAGCAAAATTAAGCTACACTCTGTAACTCCGAGGGTCCAGTCAAGGAGAAGTCCTCCTCACAGAGCCAAGCTGCTGTTTTCCATAGTATGTTTAATTAATGAACTGTTATTAATGATGGTAGCAGTGGAGAATTAAAGTAATGATTCTACTGTCAGTAATTATAGCAGTGATAGGCCTGTTTATTATGATTAGTCTGTTTAAGGCAGTCATTTTTGTTAGTCTTTGCGGCCTGTCTATTATTCTTCATATTTCTTAATTGTGGTTTAGTGATTACTTAATGCTGCTGCTGGATAGGTGATTGGCATGAGCTGTAAATGCTGATATGATATGATATGATATGATATGATATGATATGATATGATATGACTCATGTTCTCCTGGGTAATGTGTTGCATATAGTACATACTGTATCTGTAGGTTGGAATCAGACAACACATGCTGTCAAAGCTCTGGGCCGAAACAGTTCCTGGAGAATACAAACAGCAACAACAGCAAATCACACAGATTCACATCATCCACCGCGCTGCTGTACAACGTGAACTCATTGTGCCTGAGGCATCCGTTTGATCCATCAAGATACACTACATCAGTGATAGTCAAATTACAGTCCACGGGTCCTAGATAGGGTGCCTGGTGCACCCCCTCCTAAAATCCTTGAAATGTCCTCAAATGTGAAAATTATCCCAAAATCCTATAATTTTCCTTAAATCCAAGAAATGTCCTAAAACCCTAGAAATGTCCTTAAATCCTAGAGACATCCTATAATTTTAGAAATATCCTAAAATCCTAGAAACATGTATGTGTCTGCTGCCTCTGGTGCCTATCATCCTGTCATTTTGAAAAAGTGGTCCCCAAAGCGAAGCAAGTTGAGTACTCCTGGTTTGTACTGTACATGTCATCTAAAATCAGACAACACACGCTACAAAAACTGTGGGCCTAAACAGATCTCGAAAAATATCAACAGCAACAACAGCAAATCACACAGATCAAGATCATCCACTGTGCTGCTGTACAACATGAACACACTCTGCCCACGGCTGCTGAACACACCACAGTTACAAAGCGTTTCTGAGCATCTGCTCGATCCATCAAGATACAGTGCATTGTCTAGTTTACATTTCAAATTCCCATTGTGATCGGAGAACAAAGGGACGACACATTTGGGAATTAGTGTGAACTTTAGATGCTGGAGCGGCAGCACAAAACAACCCTACTGACTTTGTGATGTGAGGAGACAAAGGTCTTTTGTCCTTTGGAGCACAGTGTTTTTTTTTTTGTTTTTTTTTTAAAAAGAGGTTTTTTTGTGCCAGGCGCAGGGCACACCTGTTTGACATTTGGAAAGGACAAAACATAGTGATTCCCCTGGTGTGGCACCAGTTAGTCAAAATTTATGAGGGTCATGGGTGATTTTTTGCCCACTGCGGAGACACAATGCGAGCCTCAATCATACACATACGGAGGAATCCCACACTGTTCAGGTTGCGAGTTTTTTTCACCTCATTGTGAAAAGCGGCTGCACTATCTCCTGATTAAATCACTGCCTTTTCTCCAGCTCACTGTTACAACTGAATAAAAGAGTCAGCGTGGATTCTGTTTCATCTCGACTCGATTTTTTTAAAAAATTCATCTCTGTGTAATTTGCAAAATAGACATGATTGTCCCATCATCCTTAAATTACCCAGCACAGACAGATGCTGAAACAAACACTAAAAGCCTTTCTGATACTCTTCACATTCGGTTATTTCTCCGCACAGGTAAACAATCCTGCACAGGTAAACACTCCTGCACAGGCTGCACCGAGCGTTGATGTTCTGCCACCTCACAACCCCTGTGGTATTAGAAATGTGAAACAAAGAGGTGTGATGTACGCTGACGTGTGTATCAAAAGATTACACTAATTTCTCCACACCTTTTTTTTTTTTAAGCCGGCTTAAAAAAGCTTTCTTGTCTCTGTAGCGTGAAATAACCTTTAACTGTTTTTTGCAGCTCTGCCATTTTAGCAAAGTTAGCTGCTGCACTTGTCTTTTCTCCTCTTCTCCAACCTCCCCCTTACTCTCCCTGTCTGTCTTCTTTTTAAGAGGCCACTGCCACATAATGCCAAGGCCGACGGTTTTGCTGGGAGCACCTGGTGAGTTAAAGGATAGGCCAGGTGGTACACAGCTTTGACTGCCAATTAGAGCGGTGACCATGTGAGAGCTGCCCAAGATAACTTCTAATTAACAATGGACCTCCGAGGCATAACAATTAGCCTTTCCTTCAAATAAACCCACATGTCAAACCCACTGAAGAAATCATTTTTTCCTTTTCACTTGGCAAATAATACCATACTGAAGACAAGCAGCAACTAAAAAAATATACAGGAAAACAGTGGTGCATCCAAGAAAGGGCTGTGGCCCCCTGTGATAGAAATGCGGAAATTTAATCCACCTCTCTCCTTCATTTTTAAAATAATTAAAATTTCACGCATACACACATGAAATGTAAAGTCAAGTTTTTTTTTGGAGCTGTATGAATTTGAATTGATTCGGCAAAAAAGAATTTGTTCTTTTTTGCTCTTTGTTTGTAGTGCATAGATTTACTTTTTATTACGGTATTTGTTTATCTATTATTTAAACAAAGTGTTTTCTCTTGCTAGTTTGTTACATTAAGTTTCAATCTTTTTGAATAACCTCCTACACACCTGCACCACTTTTATTATGTGCAATAAGAAGCTACTGTTTTATGTTTTAGCTAGGGCTGCCAATTGATTAAAATATTTAATCGCATGATTATCCAAAGTTAACTCTTGATTAAACGCAAATTAATCACATTTTTTTATTTGTTCTAAATGTACCTTAAATTATTATTTTTCAAGTTTTTTTGTACTCTTATCAATATGGGAATGGACAAATATGGTTGCTTTATGCAAATGTACATATATTATTATAGCAACAATCCAGAACAATGACAGTTACTCTCTAGAATAACCTCAAAGGTTCTGCATGCTAAAAAAAATAAACTGAATAACTCGACGAGGGCACATACATGAACGGGAGCTGCCTGGCCTCTGCAGTCACGCTGCATGCACTATCAGTGGTCAGTGTGCACACTTTATGTTCGGTGTCCCGCTGTCTGGCTAGCTGCAGAAAGTGCAGGTCTGCTGCAAACTATCCAGTGTGTTCTGCCAGTGGTATGCATCAGCTGTGTGTTTGATCAGCAATTGGCATTTTAAACTTGATGTACTATGGTGGTAACTCATTCACATCGACAGTAAATGCAAATAAATTTGGTCGTGTTGAGAGAACCAACTGGCTAAATATTTGATAATGACCTGTAGTGTTATACATTCTATGCAGTCTTGATTTAGGTGTTTACAGTGGTCATTTATATTTAAAAGGATGAAAATCTAGTTCATTTTAGCACGCCAATACTTAACTTTAATTATATAAAATGTAATTTTCCAACAAAAAAATTGTGGCTAGTGAAAATGCTGAATGGCCAGAAACTAGCCACAGTGGCTAGAGAGCAACAAACGTTGATGACAGAGCCATGGTTGTGATCATTATTGCACTGTAGAAATCTCATTATATTGCAACCCTATACCAACCAATGCTGGATGCTGCCAATGTTGACAGGAAGGAGGCTAAACAACACTCCAAGGCTAAATTTTAACTATGATATTTTTACTGTAAAAATAAGGAACCAAAGTATTATTGGTATATGAGTCGTTAACTCTCCATAATGACACAGTTTTCAACTAGCTCATATACTTCAACAGCATAAGCAAATTCCTGAAATTAAGGTTTCCTCCCACAATCATTTTCTTCCCTAAACTTTATTGTGCAAAAAAGAGACCAATACAGGCAAAATGACACACAAACACACAAAACAGTGAAGGAGGACAGTAAAATAATTGTGCTATAATCAGCAAGCAAGAACTAAACAAATTAGCAAAGACAAAAAATGGTTAAAAAATCTGCAGCCATGTTTTGGTTTTCTGTTTGTGGAATTGAACTGTTATAAGGAGCATTTAAGAATATAAGAATATGTGTACTTTTGGTTATTTATTGCATCACAGTCTGGGAGTGCACAGTGTACTCTGGGCACAGATGGAGCAGCTTAACACCAGACAGTGAAAGTGAACCTTATCCATTCATTGCACTTGGTTGAAAAGTTTTCTTTGCTTTGCTGCAGCAGCTGTTCTTATCTATTTATGTGATCTGATCATCCATGATCAAATCGACTAAACATTTATCTACCCTGCACATTAAACCCAGACCCACATAAACTTCCAACTTTGGAGAGGGGACACAGAATGATACAAGGGGCCACATATGTGAAAGACCAAAGTGGAAATTTTGCTTACACCCTCCTGCCATCACCTTCTACCACATATAGATCATAATTCTGTGGGAAACACTGGGTGGGCCACCCCTACATTTTTTAAGTAGCCCCACCTGGCCCCTACGGTGACATCCTGGGGGCACCACTGGCAGGAAGTAACACAAACCCTGAGCAAAGCTTTGTAGAGTGAGAGCGTATATACTATATGCTGCATAGGTGAGTCACTATATAGAATGATGAAAATTAATCCTGACAAGGTCGTGGACGAAGCGGGCCTGTCAACATGATTATGAGGAGACTAAAAGATACAGAAGACGCCTTACATCGACCACGACTGAGGGAGTGATGCGCACACTCAGCCTAACTGATTGTACCAGAAAACGATTAGGACAGCGAGGGGACAATTTGCGGAGAACGGCTCGGTTTGACAACAAAATGATGAAAGTCAAGGACGGCGCGTGTGCGTCCATCAAAAAGGGGAAACAAAAGGAGCGAAACTCCCGAGAATGCTGTGATATGGAGATGTATAGTTATGCAGTAGAGCTAGCCATCAGACGGAAGCAACATCTGCTGCACAGTACAGTATGCTTTTACATAATGCATCTCTTGAAAAGCACCAGCTGTGGATTCCCTTCCTCTGCTCTTCCAAAGACACCTGCCAATAAGCATTATCAAGTGAGCAAGTCTCGGATAAAAGCCACGCCGTAATTTGACAAGCCTAATTGCAGGAGTGATATCTTGAAAGTCGCTGATTGCACCGGGGAGGGGGGCGACGGCAATCACAGGACGGCTTTCTTTGTCGCCGAGGCACTCTTGTTTACATTGTCGTTTTGTAATCATCTCTGATAACGAGTGGGTAAAACGCAGCCCAGATACGATTTTGTAAATGCTCACATAAAGTAAAAAGTCATGTAATTTCCACGTGTGCCCAAGGTATAAGAAGTCTGCTCATGCTTGAGAGAGGAAAAAAAGAAAAAAAAAAAGACTGGTGCTGAGGTGTTTCTTGGAAAATAGCCAGCACTGTTAAGTGGAAACAGAGGGCAAATCAAAAAGCCAGGGAGAAGTCCAAGGGGAATACTGCGAAGGAAAAAGACAGTGTGTGACCGAGCTGAGAGGCCTCAACGAAAGACACTAACTATTAGTGAAATATACTTGTACATGCGGCAGACACATGCAGACCACCACCCGAGGGACTGGAAACATTTCTGCCATCACCGCTGCACTCTTGGTCCCAGACCTTGTTGCAAAGCTGTGTACTTAAAGGGGTCTGATTGGGTCTGTGGTGAGCCACGGGGATTCCTCTGTCTGGAGCTGGGAGCCTGAATGCCGGAGCTGAATAACTGATTACAGTAAAGCCCGTGCTGACTTAACTCGTGCCTGACACGGCGGCAGCTAAAGACTAGAGAAAATACCTCGCAGGACAGATCTTAAAACCCAAAGTTGCATCGTTAGAGAAACTTGCAGAAACTTTGAATGAGATGTTGGGCGCCCTCGTGGAGCGCTATAGGTTTCTGTTCGCCGTGGCGTGCTTTGAAGTGGAAACAGCAGCAGAGACTGCAGTTTCATCATACTTTTCCTTGCAGCATGTCTTCATGTGGCTGGCAGCTGGTGAGAGTTGCCATGATTCATGGTGACTCATGCTTCTTCCATGCTCTGTTGTTAAAAAGGAGCCCACAAAGGTCTTCCTCTCAGATTTTTTTTCAGTTACAATGCATATCCAGATGAGAAAACACTGAAGACTGACTGGAGTGCATATTATTAGGGACGATACACATTTCTCTCAAAATAGATCCTCTCGCCTTTTATAGTGTAACAAATGGCAATTGCTTATGGCAACTACAATTTCCACATGTAATTGGCTTCCTTGATAATGGATGCCACCAGAGTGCCCCATCTCCATCTCTGCCACCCTCCTTCTCTAAATGCTGCGGCGCGGTTCCCCCAAGGTCACGCCATCCAATCTGATTGGGGACGTGATGAGGAACCGGCTGAGCTAATGTATTCCACTTGCTTATTATTTATAATGGCGAGGAGAGGTTTCAGTGGAAAATTAACCGGCGCCGCTGCAGACACCTTCATTAGTAAATGAGGTGACATCTCATGCAAAATACACAACAGAGGGGATCATTTCAAAACTCACAACCCCGTAAACCTGCAGTTTACTCACACTGACAGCAAAACACAGAGTGATTAATGTTTACAACAAATTAAAAAGGATTTCTGTCACACAAAAGTGTTGTTTTACTTAATGAGACTGCTTCCAGGAACACACCTCCCATGCATGATATTGGATTTTTTGCCCATATTCGAGATGCTGATATAAGAACAACCTAATTTTAGTGATCATCAAGCGTATTATGTAATGCAATTTACATAATACAATGCCAACTCTTATTGTGAGGGGTCACAAGCAGATGGGGACATAAAATACAATGCTTTTCAGTAACATTCATCCATCAAGCAAAATGAGAAAAACACTTCAACTTAGGGTTAATGTTCTGCCCATGTTCACTTTGTCAATAAAAAAATTAGCATATTGGCAGAAATAAGCATGTTCTGATATTTGAAATTTTTAAAGCCAATATCTGCCGATACAGATGACATGTCGATATTATCGTGCATCCCTAACACCCAATAATACATTCAGCACAGACAGTTCTCTTCTGCACATCTGCTGTGCATTCAACAGTTGCTTCAGTCTACAGAGGAACATGGTGCATGGTATGGAGTCTTTTTGAAGTCAGAAAGCTGAGCAGGCTGAGTTAGCAGCAGCCCCCACCAAGGAATCTAAAGAATCAAAACCAGACCTCAAAATGAAGTTGCTTTTTTCTCAACATATGGGGCTGATGGAAAACATAAAAACAAGAGAAAAATGCACAAAAAAATGCTCAGATTAAGAGCTGAAATACATGGTTGTGAATTACGGAATCAATTATATGCACTGATAACTATTCTCTTAAATATGCAGTGGTGCTCTAAACATCAAAAACAATTCCAAAGACAACAAATTCATGCTGTTTCTTTTCTGTAACACGCCCGAGTCTTCATATTTGTGGAGATTTTTGCAGAACAAAGTTCCAGTGCAACACCTGGTCAGCAACACTTTAAGCAACAGCAACAGCAAGACTTTAAGCCTACATGTGCGCTGCTCCGTTTACTCAGATTAAAAGCTATAATTAGACTATAAGGTGGTACCGGTGTCAGTCTAACGGTATGGGGTTAAATGCATGTCTCCATACTCACTTTAAGTGAAGCCCGGGCTGCTGAGCTGAGTCCCGTTATTTCCGTGCGGTGTGGCGGCAGCTCCGCGGAGGACCGAAAAAGCGAGCAAATCAGCCCAGTCACAGCTTGAAGGGTTCCAATTTAAGGAGAAAACAAGCTCCCAAACTGGCAACCCTCGCACCGTTGCCTTTTTGAATAAGAAAACACCGGGAGGAGGTGTGTTTTTTCTTTTTCTTCTTTTACTCCCCTCGTGGAACATGCACATCCGTGCGTTTTTTTCCTGCGAAGGCGGAGGATAGGAACAGTTTCGCGCTGTATACCGTTAGTCGCTCGCAGGCAATGAGAGGCATGCATTTTAATTCCTGAGCGCTGACCATGAGGGGCACAACACTGCTACGCCCCTCAGCATCCCCACTCACACACTCACATCAGGATTTTTTTTTTTTTTTTTGGCATGCGTGGCCAGGTCCCGCTGTTTGCCTCCAGCTTATTGCTGCAGGAATGAACAATAAGCTCCCATAAACTGATAAAGAATTCATCTCTGTTCATGGGACAATGTCACATCTCACCTGCTTCTTTTACTGGAATTGCAATTATCTTGGGTTATTCAACACAAATAAGGGACTAATAGATGGCTCTAATATTCTATATGACTCCTATGATAATATCCCTGAGGGTAAAACTTAGCTAACACATAATAAAATAAGCAAATTACCAAATTTTGTCCCTTTTTTAAAATAATTTTTTGCATTCCAGTTGCGTTTGCCTTTTTTCACACTCTTAAGTACCCCAGTGAAGAGTGCTGAAACCAGGAAATGAATTAGGATTTCAGCACTCCCTGTTCTGTTGACTCAAAGTCAGTTGAGTTTTTCAGTGGGTTTTTGGTTAGAATCCTGAAATAAGGTCTGTGGCTAACACAGGCTTAAGTGACATTCACGTTTTGTTCCATGACAAAAAATCAAAACAAAAGAAAACAAAACAAAAAAACAACAACACCTCATTCAAAAAAAATTGAGGCTTTTATGTGTTTTTAAAAAGATGGTTGCTAAGTGGCTTAAAGAGACTGCAGGGCACCAAACTCGACAATACAACCTTGTTGTGGTGGCAACTTTAAATCATGCAAACTTAGTATAGTTTGTTTATAGCTTTAATATTAGCTTTTTACCTCTAGCGATTGTATTTAGGCTTCAAAAATCCTAAAAGTGGTTTTCATTTGTGAAAATTATTTTGCTGGACAGAACCTCAGAGCCTCACAAAGAATAATTTAGCACAGAGCATATTTTCTGCAAAAATTCAAAAACCAATGGAAATAAAGTGTCTTTATTTATAGACTTCTCTTCTACATTTACTCTTCTCTTCTATATTTGACGCTCTCTTCTACATTTGCTTACAGGATCACTCCAGCTCCTTTCCTTAAGTGCAGCACACTAATAGGATGATAGAGGTGACTGGTGGCTTAACTGCAGCGAGTCTAAACACAGTGAACTCACCCAAGCTAAAGTTCACTCAGCCATAATAGCCCGAGGCTTGCAGAAACCTGTTGGTCAGATTTATGCCCTCTCTCCTAGGTGACTGCTTACCTTTCCCTCCCCGAGGCCAATAACAATAGCATTTTGTGCTTTGTATAGGACGTGTCTGCTTTATGGAAAGTGGCATTTACACTAAATCCTTAGCCACAGTTTAATTCAAAGAGCTAGTAACTAATCATTTCTGTCAGCCTTTATCCGTCTAAAAAGTTGACTAAATAGTATTCCTTGGCCTGTGGATACCCTGAAGGTTTGGAAACCGTTTTGTTGCCAGCACTGTCAGTTCTGAGTTTTAAAAAAAACAACATTATTCCATTGTCCTTACAAAGCTTGAGTCTATGTGATTGAAGTTGACTAGGCAATTTTCTAAAATACATGAGATACAGTTCCTTCAAAAAACAAACAAACCTGCAGCTAGAGATATTTTTTGACTGCACACAGGAATAAAGTAGATTAACCCCTGTTAGTAAATCAATTACCATAAAAAGCCCACTGTAGGCTATACTGAGATGAAAATAGCTTTAAGTTGAAAGGGTGGTTTGCTTAACCAAGGGCAAGACTGTATCTTGCATCAGTGTTACTATGCGTTGCAGGGCTATGCATATATACATGCACTTTTGTGGCAACCCCTCGGGCCCCGGACCCCAGAGGCCCCTGAGAGCCACTGTATGCATGCAGATAAGTTCATCGTTTGATAGAACATTTCCTCTCTGGTTGAGATTTGCATGCCATCTTAGGTTCAACAGATGGGTGGGCACTTGGCTGGATGGGGACTGGATGGGCCAGCTGAACATACAGGGTGGAATGATGGCTGCTGGCAGTGTGTCTGTGTGTGTAAAGGGGGCTGATGGGAATGTGTGTGTAGAAAGGTACAGACATCATGGTTAAACTGGGAGTAGGGCAATGGAAATAGAGCTCGATTTCAAGTGATGCACCGTAAAATCTTCTTCCCTCTCGCTTTTGGCAACATGTGGTGATAGTGGTGGATATGGTGGCATTCGTTGCCATGGTGTTTTGCACCAAATTTAGCCTCTCGTTCATAATATTACATTTGAAATTTTAAATGCACTCATTATGGATCCCAGTGGGATATTTCCTCTGCCTAATGATGAAATTGAAATAAACAGTGGAAACAAGAATGCCTGCTATCTGGAGTTGTTGGACATGACAGAGCTAATTTGGCTATAATTTAAAGCTTGATTGTATGAAATTAATTTGCAAATTGTTAAGCCCTTTTCTTTCATTGTGCATCTAATGGCATGCATGCAGGTTACAGTCTGAGTGAAATTTGATACATGAAATTTTTGTTTCCAGCTGACTTTTTCTAAAATAAGAACTCTATAAAAAGCACCTTGAATATTTTCTTGATGGCTACATGTAGACATGATGCTAAGACTGAATCACCCAGGTAAATGGTTAGCATCTCTGCCAGTTGATGATCCATGTAGAAAAGCATTGTTCTTGTATTACAGTGTAGAGATAGTTGTACAAGGAAGGAAAAAAGATAAAATTAGACTTCATTCTAACATTAAGCTAACCCTGTTTGGCTGTTTTGCTTGCATTCTTGTCTGTATGTTTGTAAACTTTTTTCGTAATTTTTTTTTTTCCCTGTTAATGTTACTCGAGACAATCTCATAGCTTACTAAACAATGCCAAATCCAAAAGAACAGCTAATGGTAGCCCAAAGTGATTTAGCATCCAAGACCAGCTTCCACACAGTGCTAAAATGGACCTTTTTCACATCCTGACATGTCATAGTACAAGAAGCACAGGTGAAACAAATTTTGTTTAGGATGGCTTCGTTCAGGGGTCAGCAACTTCGGGCATGCTTGCCATCTTTGGCACGCTGCAGATTAACTTATGGCACACTAGCAATAAGAATGCAAGAGAGTTTAAAAAAAAAATCTATATAAACGCAGGGTTTTCCACGCATTCATTTATTTGTGGCAGCCTGCCGTAATAATATTTTCTGCAACATTGATGTTATGTTTTGGAGCGTTAGGAGCTCTTTTGGAATATATCTAGCCAATAGTTCGATTATTCATTTAATATGTACTACAGGCATGGATGGAGTAGCTGAATGTTAGGTACACTGAAAGTGAAACAGCTGTTCTGTTTGCTGGATCTAAAAGTTTACTTTCAGTCACAAACAGCTGCTCCTTACACCTAGCAATCTGATCAGCTCTAATTGGTTCGAGTGATCAATTATCCATCCTGTGACTCAATTCTACAAACTGTTGCTGAGGACAAAAAGGAACTCATGAAGAGTGTGATGTTGCGTTCATGAACCCTAAAAATCCTCACAGGGGACACAGAATGAGACTGAGGGGTGGGCATACACACAAAAAGTATGCACTTCAGCATTGCACTTGATGCAAGCATGGATGTGAATGACATATCATGCTTGTGGGGAGCTGTGCTTCTTAAAACCAATGCTTCAAAAAACAAAAGGTTAGGGCATAGCCCAAGTTTTTGCAGAGCATTTTGAGGAGAGAGGGATTGATATCATATTGATATGGCGTTCTGATTAACTAGCACTTTAACCTAAAAGGTTGCTGACCCTTGGCTTAAATCCATGAAGTGTTCCAATAGGCCATACACAATACCAGGACCCGAGAACTGGCTCAACTTTAAAACAGGTGTTTTTATACGGCCATTCCACATGCCAAAATGCCTGCTGTAAAAATACTGTAGATGTTCCAGTTGTGCATTCTCTTTTTAAAAAAGATGTAACCATGGAGGTATCATAAAATGTGGATACCAGACCCAAAGACTGTGCCTACCTTATTCAGTCTAATGAGTATTACTCAGATGGCGCATAGCAACCCCCCAGGAACAGTGCTTGATTTTGAAATCAGTTTGACATAAGGTGTGTTTCCATTTCAGGAACTAGTACTCTATGGACGCATTGGCAGAAGATCCAGGTTATATTTTAACCGGACAGTCAAACTTCATTTGGCCTTATGTAGCGCTGGGCTGGGCTGGTTTCATGGACAGGGCTGTGCCTCCAACAATGTATCTAGGTCTTTTTTCCTAGCTTGGCCTATATGGGTTCACAATAGATAGCTGGATAGATATTTTGAACATGTAAAACAAGCAGAAATATTTCAAAAACAAACAACAAACAAAATAGTAATAATAAAAATGGATGATAACATATATTCAATGAAGAGATTCAAATAAACAACAAGAAATTGCATCTTACATGTTAAAAAAGGTGTAGGCAGAAGTATAAACTTATACTTATACAGACATAACAGATTTTTCACATATTCACTTTTCTCGGGTCAGAAATTATCATTATTTTTTTTAAACAGTAGTATGAATCCTCCATGGACCAAATAATCATATTAGAAAAATCAATAGTTGACCTTGGTTTCAGTTTCAGGTTTCATGTCAACAGTTTTAAAGATGTCTCATTTACAGTGTTGGTCTTTTGGGAAAATGCTTTTTGGGGCCGCAGGGGATTTTTTTTGCTGCAGTACTAGGAGTGGCCACTGAGAAAACTGGACACAAGGATAAGTGACATTCCTTGAAGCCTGACAAAGCCAACAAAATGCAGGCTTTGTTATGAGGCTAGTTAATGACTTGCCTCTGGGACTTGGAGATACTGTTAAGTTATACTACAGGCTGTAAGTTCATCAGCCAAACATGCTTATGTTTGCAGCTAAGAGCAAACGTTAGCATGTCCAGCTAACACTGTTTCCTCTGCACTGTTGGTTAAAACCACTCTCCAAACTTTTACTCTCAGATTTTGACAGGTCTGCCATGCTTAGAGTTGCAAAGCTATAACTGGACAATACCTGTTCAAGGAAGGGCTATAATGACCTGACAGTGAAGACTTTATGTATATGGAAAAGTTGCTTGGATGTAACTTTCCGAAAGTTTTTGGAATATAGATTAACTGGTCCATTCTTCAATTGACAGCCTCGGCTGATTTATTTTTCAGTGGCATGCCTTTGTCCCCAGGTCATGAAATTTTAATGTAGGGGATAATGTCAGCTCGTAATTACAAAAAAAAGGGGCAAGATTGGATTTGTGCACTTTGTGCAGCACTGCCAATGTTACTCTGAAGGCCCGGTACAGACCAATCAATACTGTGAACATTAACAATTCTCTCCAAATGCTAGCCTGGAGATGTTCAATTAACAATGAATGGGAAGATAGATTTTGTGGTCTCAAACTTCGTCTGGATTTGTACCTTCAAATGAGTTTTTTGTTTTTTATTACGTCTATCAGCTGTGAATTAGGGAGTGTGTTTGCCGGAGAAACAGTATAGCTTACAGTCAGCACTTTCGTCATTTCATTTTATCATTAGATACCACAGATTAGAAGCAAAGACAATATTTTTACTCTTGTCTCAAGTCACTAATGTGGACCAAAGTGTCCCGTGGCACAGGAATATATCAAATCTGCAGTGTATTGGTGTTGCAATGAGTTCAGTGTTCTGGATCCCTGTGTGCCCAATCCTTAAAAAAGCTGGATATATACTGAGAACACTTGCAGGAAAAGGGGTTCAAGGTATGAAATTGACTTTAAAGCGCTAGCAATTTTTCCGTATCTGAAGCTGGTGCAGTGATTGGCACGTTAGATGAATCAAGGTAATTAATTTCAATATCTGGGGCTGGAATTTGGCTCATTTTGAACATCCTCACAGTGCAGACATCTGGTGTGTTTTCACTATGAGATAACAGATGGAAATAACACTAAAATAAGATAAGCTATAAAAACATGTTGTATACGGTATTGAATGTGGAGCCCCACAATAAAACACTCTCCCAAGAATGTGTTTTTGTTACATGAAGAGTGAGATGCATGCTGGGCTTCAGCTGCAGGATCTGTGCGCCAAATAGCAATATCTCCCAGCATGAGGCGTACAGCCCTCTGGCAATATCCTTCTCACATAGAGCCAAGGTCACTTGGCTAACTACAGTATCTCATCTCACAATGCAAAAGGATTACCAGTTTGTTGGGCAGCTCTCCGGTGGGGAAGCTTACGCACTATCGCTCGTCTTCAACAGACCCTCCATCACGAAGGGCTGTCGACTGCGAGGTTGTGTGCACTTCCTTATTCAGAGTGTATCAGTGTTTCTCTCATTCTTACTGTTTTCACACACCTGATTACACCTGTGGAAAAATGGACCAGGCTTTTTGGCTTCTTTCCAAAGATGAGTCTTTTACCTCCTCCTACTCCTTTTTCTCCTTCACTTCTCCAACAGTGCATTTTCAGCCGTGGGACATTGAATTGATATTTATTGCTTCCTCTTAGTGGTTTATACCAAAGCAGGTATACTCAGCGTGCTTTGCTTGAGGGGTCACTTTTGCAACTTTACAAGGATTTTACAATATTTCAAGAATTTTAAGAATTTTTTAGGATTTTACTCCATTTCTAGGACTTCAGGATATGTCTAGGATTTCAGGACATTTGAAGGCTTTTGGGATTTTTCTATGATTTCAGGACATTTGAAGGATTTTAGGATGTTTCTACGATTTCAGGACATTTGAAGGATTTTGGGATGTTTCTGGGATTTCAGGACATTTCAAGGACTTTGGGATGTTGCTACGATTTCAGAACATTTCTAGGATTTTGGCAGGTTACTAGGATTTTTTTTTTCTTTTTACCTTGTACTGGCCTTCTGCATTCACTAATAAAATATATATTTTTTAAAGTGAATAGGATTTTAGGCCAAATCTAGGATTTTTTCTTTCTTCTTTTCTTTCTTTCTAGTTTCTAGAATTTTAAGATATTTTTAGGATTTTACAGCATTTTTTAGGACTTTGGGATATTTCTAGGATTTTAGGACATTTCAGGAATTTAAGGACATTTCGAGTTAGCACATTTATAGGATTTTAGGACATATCTGGGATTTCAGGACATATCTAGGATTTCAGGACATTTCTAGGATTTTAGGACATTTCAAAGATTTTAGGACACCTAGGATTTAAGGATATTTGGGGCTTAGGACCTCTGTCAAGGGGTGCAGTGGATACCTTACTGGCACTTTTTTTGAGAAACGCTCTATTTTGATGCAGTTTTATGCAGTCTGGCACCTTATGTATAACTAAAGTATAAACAAATCACTTTATTTATTTATTTATTTATTTATTTTTGTGAGTTAGAAACTAGTTTGGAGACCACCATATTGGGGACCAGATTTTGCCCACAAGCCATAAGTTGTGTATCACTGTGCTAAAGTTTTTCTTCCAGTCGAATAAAGTGATCAGTCTTGGAGCTGGGATGATAAAAATGGTCTCTAAGGAGAGAAATCCACTTCGCAACCTTTTTCACAGATTACTGTGAAGGCAAGAAAGCTTTGTTGTCATGACAGTTCAGCATTACATCAGTGATCCAGGGGAAAAAAAACCTCTGATTATCAAGCAAAACTTTCCCAGTTAGCCTCACAGTGGCAAACTACTCAAGATTTGTGGATACTGTGAGAAATAAATTAAAGTTTGTGTCATATAATTAATTGCGTTATTGGCATGTTGCTGTTTTGTAGCTCTGCAGCCGTGGGCAATTAGGATTAGACAGTGCGAGATATGGAGAATTGAGTGTTGCGGACCTTAATTCTGCCTCTACCAATTGAGCAGCAGCTCCGCATGAGAGCAGAGACCCCAGGAGTATTTTACAGAGCGGATTATCAATTCACTGCTGCCAGGAGAAAAACTATCTCTCCACTGGGAGATGCCGTTATTTCAAATCTTTGTCCAATTATATTATGCTTTTAGGGCTAGTCTGTGTGTGTGTTTGTGTGCGCACATGCAAGACATGTAGGTTGATTGGGCCGGCGTAAGAGGAGGGCACTGAGTACTGGGGATATAATCAAAAGTAGTAAGTGTTTGCAGTCAGTAAAAAATAGTTGGAGAGCAGCATGGCTTCTGAGGAGAGACGAGAAGCAGGCTCTCTGAGGAGGGTGTCAGAATCTGTCTCGTTGATGGAAAATCATAATCAAAAGCATTAAGAGCACTGGGGGTGAAGACAAAAACGTAGCTTGTAGAGTCCATCTAAAACAGCCGTCGTGTCTTTTGTGACATCTTGTGAAAATTGATTCTGCGATGCCCTCGCTTTTGATCTCTTAGTAGTTTTTGTTCCCTCTGTCCACTGTTGTCGATCTGTGAAAGTGCCTCGGCACTGGATCACAGCGTGGGCGTCAGATGGGTTATTGGCATGCTGTGACACTTGCCACGTCTTAGCCTCTCAGAGTCCAAATTGATCGCGCACTGTGCTTTATTATAGTGGAGAGAAAAGTTCATGGAAACTTTGCAGAGACTTATTTGAACGCACGGCTGAAATGAAACGGGATTAAAAGTCTAAAAACCCTGCTAATAGTGTGCAGAGGCTGCAAGGCGTTAGTGGAAGTGAGGATAAGAATGTGATGATGTTTGTCCTTCAGGATGGAGCTAAAGTAAAGACCATGGCCTCATTAAAATCAAAGGCGTTTATCCCCTTGGGAGCATGAATGTGCTCAGAGAACTCTTTGGTTATCTGCTGAGTGGGAAACAGGGGCATTTTGGACTGATGCTGGAGCTTGAAGAAAGTTAATGGACTTTAGATATAAGAAAGGGTCTATCTTCAGGGGAGCGCCTGAAGAAATATAAACCATGTTAGACTGTGAGCTAAATGTTACCGTCAACATGCAAACATGCCCACAGTGACAAAAACATGGTGACATTAAGCATGAATGATACTTTCCATGTTTAAAATCTTAGATAAGTGTGTTAGCATATATTAACATTTGTGAATTAGCACTAAAATCAAAGTGCAGCGAAGGCGTTTTTAGTTCTGCAGTAATTTTTTCACAATCCAAAGTGACTCAATGATGGTACTAGACAAAAGTCCAGCCCATTCTTATTCCCAGGGCATCAAATACTGTCATTTTATCACGCCTCTTAAAGTGATATTTACACCAAAAGCACTCTTTAGCCAATTAATGAGACACACCTGGCTTTCAGCTAACTCCACTATAAAACCATTTTGCAAAAATACTTGATGCTGAGAGCAACTGTTGTAGTGTAAAGAGTGAGAACTCCTTGTAGGGCAGGAGGGATGGTTTTTTGAGTTATGCAAAAACAGACTTTAAATTCAGGAGACCAGCTTGTGTCTTGTGTGACATCGAATGTCCAATGGTTTGACATAACTTTACACATTTTATAGTTATCACACAGTGACATTTTCATATGACATTTATGTTACATTGTGATACACTGCGTTTCCTTGCATTTTTTTATTTTACGTTGCATTGCTTTGCATTACATTGCATTGTGTTGCAATGTGTTGCGTTGCAATACGGTACGTTATGTGGGGTTATGTGGCATTATGTGACATTGCCTTATGTTAGGCTATGTTGCATTGTTTTATGTTGCTTTACGTTGCTTTACGATGTGTTGCGCTGCAGTGTGTTGGGCTGCACTGTGTTGCGCTGCCTTGCGCTGCCTTGCTTTACGCCGCCTTACTGTACCTTTTGTAAAGTTATATTACTTTACCTTGTACAGTTGTCATGGATGGGGAAATTAGCTATAGAGACCAAAAACGTATCGTAACGTACGTAAAAATATATTTAGTTTTTGCTTAAAAATTGGGCATTCTAACATGGAGGTCTATAGGGATTGATTCTCTCGTGGAACCAGCCTCAAGTGGCCATTTGAGGAACTGCAATTTTTGGCACTTCAGTATTGGTTTAATTTTTTTCAGCCTTAGAGGTTTGCCCTTGGTAAAAAGTTGGATAAAGTCTTTAGGACGTTGAGATGGAGCTGTATAAATATTAATCAAATTGCCTCAAATGATATCACTTAAGTCAGTGTCAGTCAATTGCGTAAAGTACAGTTTTACCACAGAAATGAAATGGAAAGTAAAAGAAATTCTGTCAACTTGTTACAAGTCTGTAGGAAAAGAGATAGAAAAGATGGAAAATTTGTGCGTCATACACATTTTTAGGCCTGACGTCATGTTGTGTTCCTTTTCTGATTGTAGACAAACATCGTCATATTAACACTGCTGCCTCCTGGAAGTTCACTCCACTGTTATTTTGACAGCAGACAGAATATAGAATGCAAGACGCTTGCAGTGATAGAACAAAACAAAACCACTGGGACACATCCACACACAAACACCCACCTACCTGAGGATCAAAAACAACTTTGTGGGGATTCAGGGACCTGGTACCCTCACAACCTCCCACCCCCTCCACCCCGATTCTCTTTTTCCCCTCTTCCTTTTTTTTGTCTTTTCTTTCCTTTTTTTCCCAGCCTGTTTTCCTTTCAAACTCCCAACTTCTTAGTCGGAGTGCAGCGGTGTTGCCGAGGTACTAACAGGCTCTTTTGCCAGATTGCTAAGAACTTCAAAGTGTGTTTGACATGTACACTTGGGAGGCCCCGCACTGGGAGCGAATGTGTCTCACGCTGAGACCTGAGGACGGCTCTTAAAAGCACCGTGTGTATCTACACTATTAACATTCAAAGGAGCTCGCACTTTGGTGACTCTTACATGGCTCCTTTGAATTAAATATGTGTCATCACTGTCACAGCAGCTCCAGTAATATACTGTAGCTTATACCGCAGTGTCAGACTGACGAGGAGTGTGGAGACAAAGGTTGCATGGCCTACATATCAATTAAGGAACTCTTTCTGGCATTTCATTTGACATTTGATACACTGGAGGCACCTCTTTGTCGCAGCTGCCATGTTTGCGTCTGTCCTTTTTAATTTGAAGTGCCTTTTCTTTTAGGGGAAGGCACTGAGAGAGGGAATGTTTAAAGCGGGGATGCCTTTTCAGTATTTAATTCACTCCTTCCGCAGAACATGACAAGTCTGCATAGAGAAAGCTTTCAATCCTCTCAGCACACTTGAGATCGTTTCATTTCATCATGATACGCCAGGGTTTTTTCTGGCTTGTCTTTTTATCTACGCAGCCCCCCACACTGACTAGTCACAACTCTCAATTTAAGACAAAGCTCAAGCGTGCTTTCAAATACGAAAAGTGCAGAGAAAATGAGAGAAAGCATGAATGAGTAATGAATTCACCAAACATGGGGATATTAACTTGAGTAAAAATAAATCAAGAAATCTTCTTTTTTTCCCTAATCTCGGTCTTGTTTCACACGAAATGTATGCCAAAGACAAGGGGAAAAAGATGGAGAAATAGACTGTTTTGAATTTTTCATCTCATAATTGAGCCTGAGGATGAGTCTGTGAGGAAAAAAGTGCGTATTTATGCCATTAAACCAAAGCAGTCAGGCTTGTCGTCAGATTGTGGTTATGAAAAAATTTAACTTTTGTCAAACACAAAGTTTGCCCTGATCAATACTACTGAATTAAAAAGTAATAATCCAATTAAAAGTTTAAGTTTGTGTTTTGATTGGTAAGTTTAATTTTAGCTGTGATTTTTTTTTTTCCAGAGGGAATGTTCATCTTGTTGGCTATTTTTTTTTTTTGTGCTCATTGTAGCGGTTGATTCAGATTGTGTGCCATTGCAGGAAGTACTGTGTCCTCCTTCAAACATGTGAGTAAATTGTGAGGTTGGGGTGGTACATGGTCGTGTAGTTCATCTGACCTTTATGCAAAACCTGTTCTGTTCTCAATTCTAAAATAGTTTGTGATGCCAAAATGCACCTTTTGCATGCACATAAAACACCACTGGATGGTGTCAGGTGAGAACACAGGACTGGTTGTGTGCACATGATATGTGGATATGCGGATAGAACACGGCCAGACAAAACAAGTTGGCACCAGGTTGAAACACTGCCAGTAATGGCAGAACATAAGGAATGCTAGGGCACCTTTAGGGCTGGGGGGAGGGGTTTTGCATGGGTCCAAGAAACAACAGACTTTCATGCAGGAATTTTTATTGTTGGATTCCCATTTGAATGTGATGGGTTTTTTTCTACACCTTACTTGATACCTACACTTTACCACTGACCATTGATCATTCCCCTCCTAACCATCCACGCCATCATGTGTGTATGTTGATGTCCCGGTTTACAGCTGAATGACACCTGCCGCAGCAGCGTGGCGTCAGGTTGAAATGCTGCGGGCAATGATGTGATATAAGTTGCAGGCGGGGTGGTGGATGAATCCATCAAACTCCGGACTTTCATGTGGAGTCCAATGTTCACAACCATTCTGTGCCAGTGCAGGAAATATTGTATCCTTTGTGTAGCGAGTACAATGTGAGGTTGGGGTTGTGAATGTAGTGTCATGTAGTTCTTCTCTACCATGTGCGTCCTTTCCGTTCTCAAACCATCCATGCAAGCTTTTTTTTTGCTTGTTGACATCCTGGCATTGGTTGCCATGTGCTATTGTTTCCTAAACATAACCACATGCCGTGACATCACGCTAGCGGCATCCTGGCGTGTCAACAGCAGAGGCAAAAGGATACCTGGAGTGTAATCTTCAGATGCAGAAGTCCACTGCAAAGTGGCAACATGTGACGACTCGGGATGAGAATGTTAAGGCGCATCTTACACTGCAACAGATTCTATCCAGCAGCATTAAAAACTGATGCTACCCACCAAGGTATGATAACCTACTTGTCTGGCAGGTGCTGTCAGGCAGCATAATATATTGCCATTAAAGGTTCATCCAGCCATGTTATAAAGTGATGATGTCTGCCGGCGTTTCATACTGCCGCAAAGGTGGCTTTTTGGCATCAGTGTCTGTCGTGGAAATCACTGACCAAGCAGTGGTATTTGTTGACTTTAGAAATAACAACAGGCTGACCTTTACTAACCTGTTTTAGTTGCCTAAGAATTATTAAATTTTTGAGCGTGCCTGTTGACACCCATTATGCAGACAATCAATGCAAATAAAAACAATTATTTGATGATTAGACATTGAGGATGAGCGTCAGTGTTACATAAATGTGAAGTCACACAGGCGGTTTAGAATGTGTTATCTGAGCATGTCCCTGGTAGCAGTGCGCTCTTGTCTGAGCTTTTTTTCTGCCATATGCACTACTCATTATTTCCAATGTTGAACACCTGACTCTGGAGAACAAACACCCCAAGAGAAATAGTCAATAAACTATTTTGCATGATCCTCTTTTCATCCCCCTACACTAAAAACATAATAAGACGGAGTCTTTGAGCAAAGCATTTAATAGTGGGATTACTGCAGGTATCAGCAGACAATGGCCATCACTTTGTTTGGCAATGAAGCAATGTCAAACATTATTGTGCTTTTACATGATTGAACTCCTTCAGGCGAACGTGAGAAAAATGCTAAAACAATCCGGTTTTGGTATTTATTTTATTCATAGATTCACACTTATGTTGTTGAAACTTGTTGAAGCGTTTGAAGATCCCTTTTGAGATATACTGAATGTTTGCCATCTGAGAGACTGAGATGTCCTTGCAAGGAAATGCCTTGAAATAAGTGCAGCAGTCAGTGAGGAGGGCCAGCGTGCTCTGTGCTTACTTTTCCTGCAGGATGAGATTTGCATAGAGGCTAATGATGTGTGCATCACCCCGGGTGTCTCATGCTGTCCTAATAGCATTACAGAGGGGATTGGGCTACCTGATGGCTGCTGATCATAATGGGCTTGGACCAGTGTGTCAATGTGACCACCCCCCACTTAACAAGATCTAAAAAACCATCAGGGGGGATGCACAAAGTCCATCACCCAGAACTAACACCATGGAAACATTTCCATTTAACGGTCTGAGGTTTGCATGACAATAATTTAAAGGATAAAGCTAGAGCAATACTCACAGTTATTCTTTCATGTCCCATGAAAAGACAAAAATAACACTGCATTGATCCTGTTTATAAATTGTTATTACTGTGTGCTATTGAGCTCCATTGTTGTCCAAAAATGAAGCGATTAAAAACACATCACTGGCATTGTCCTTCATCACAGTGAACATCACTGTAGTTTATTTTGAGTCAGTCCCATATACACTGTCCTGCTGCACTAAGTACTCTCTATAGTGCACTAAATATGTATTAATCCACTGCTGAAAGTAGTTCTGAAGAACTATATTTAACCCATTTACTCATGTTTGAGTTATATTTGTTTAAAACTAAATTTTTTAACCCCTTGAAACCTACAGTGACATAACTTTTCTTGTGCTGCTTTTTGACACCTGTTACAAATATTTAATGCTTTGATACCTGAGCAAATTGGTGTGATTTCCTTCAAGAACTCGGTAAAAAGCAATTAGGCAGTAATCGAATTGGTAAGAAATGTTCCACGAATTGCAAAGAAAATTAGAAATGTATCTTTAAAAAGCTAGGAAAAACTATATCAAACATATCATAATTACATATGTACATAAAATAAAAATATTAATTTACTAATTTTCAGGTTATTTTCATGGAAGGATTGTCATGAAAAACGATATTTATATCCCCCCATGAGAATGAATTGTAGTAACTTTGATGATCCCCTAACTTCATCTAACGCCAGCGGCAGGTCAAAATTTATTGAATCACTTTGGATCTGTATAACTGATATTCTAAGTTATGCTAAACTAAGATGCTTAACATGGCAAACATTATACCTGTTACCTGTCAGCATGTTAGCATTGTCATTGGAATTTAGCTCAAAGCAAAACTGTGTCTTAGCCTTTTAAAGTTGCTTGCTAATACCTCAACTTGTCACTGTTGCTATGTACCATATTCCAATTTTCTATTACAAATTAGAAAATCAATCTGAGCCACTTCAGGAAAGCTCAAGGTTAATCTTTCAATACATAAAATGTTTTTTTTCCCCAGTTTGTTATAAATGGAAGATTAAGTGGGTAGAGAGATGTCATGGCCACGGCGCAGTCATTGATTGAAACAGTCAACACAAAGACGTTGCTAAGATACAGGCGATGAAAAAAAAAAATCCACTTAAACACTTTAATTTCTTATCACAGCTGAGCTGCTGCTTAAGAGCTGCTTTTTTGCTCCATAAAATTCTGCATGTTTCACTCTGTAACTCACCTTGGAAGTGTCTTTTTGTAAACACCGCTATACTCCGCTACAGTAATTACAGCAGGCTTTGGGAGGATTCAAGGCACTTCTTGCTCCTTCCATCGTGGCCATGCCCATTAGAGGTAATTGGATTATTTCTACTCTGTTTATCTCTTAATTCCCCACATCTGTAGTTGGGGGAGTGTAGATTGGATGAAGGAGAAACACGGGATCTCAACCGGGGTTTATGGGAGTTTTCCCACAGGGGGGTCTCATCCCTACCCGTCAGTCTCCCGGGAACTGGCAGTGAACATGTGAAAATAACACCAAGAGGAGGAGGAAAATCAGGGTTCATCCATCTGCTATTATATGTAGCAAAACAGGGATAATGTCGTGTTTTAACCCTCTGTAACCTGGATGGACATCAGTTTTTCATTAAGATGCCTGTCACAAGTATTTAAACCTTTGAAACCTGAGCGAAAAGGTTTCATTCTCCTCCAAAACATGGGAGAAGGCAATGAGAAAATTGCAAGAAAGAAACACTATCATCACCTGGAATTCACTGATATTTGTGTGTACATAGTGAAAGGGAAAAATGTCCGGAAACATTTTTTATGATTTTACTAAAAATATGTGACTATATATATATATATATATATATATATATATATATATATTTATAAAGGGGCCTTTTTTGGGGCAATTTTCTTGTTTTTTTTTAATTTAATTGTATATTTATTTATTTAATTATTCATATATTTATTTATGCACATTTTTAGGTAATTTTTGGGGTAACTTTTACCTTTTTTTTTTTTTTGCTAATTTGTGGGTCTTTTTTTGGTCAGTTGCTCCCTTTTTTTTTGTTGTTGAAAGAAATTAAGCCAATTTGCTCAGGTTTCAAAGGCTTAATATGACTATCTGATCCCTTTGAACACAGATACTATCAGACATGATCTCCCATGGATCTGACCAGAGAGTCCAATTTTTGTATCTCAGACATGAGGCGGCACGTCAATAACGTGAATTGTGAGAGAATGCAATCCAAACACATTGATTTTTTTCAGTTTTGCATTGATTGTGATGGGCTAAAAATAGCTTTAGCTTTGGCATATCTCAAAAAAAAATCTATTTTCTTTCTGTCACATATTTATTTTAGTGCCACAGTTGATGTGATACAAAATGTGTTTTCTTCTTCTTTGCTGTGTGTTGAGTGTTTTTGTATAAGCTACCTGCATATTTCAGCTTCAGGTCCACAAGTGTGAAAAGCAATCCCCTCGAAGCGTGTAATGCTGTCACGCTGCTTGACTTCCCTCTTCACTGGAAGAACACTATGAAGCAAGACCTTGGCGTGCAAATAAATTGTGGCTACCAGCGTCCCTGAAAAATACGTTTACACACTCCGCAGGCGCAGTGTTCACCTTTCTGCCTTTCCTCCTCACTTTTCTCACTGTTTGATTCCAGTGCTGTTTACACATTCTTTGACTCTCATTAGTCAAACTTTCCTCCAGTGCTTCAATGCTGCTGATTAATTATGCATTTGGACACAACTGCAAAAGCAGCCTCTACATCACAATAATGAATTAATGATTTGCATTTCCAAGATTGTCATGTGCGACCTACATTTGTCTCGTGATTGTTTCTTTCTGTTTGAAGCTTGCGAGAATAATTATGCTCCAAAGTCTGTTCTTACATTAAAATCAATCCTCAGTGTGATGTGTTGAGGGACCGCAGCAGCAGTAGGATTGCTAGAAGGGAAGACTATGCTTCAGGGCGTGTTGAAAAAAAATCCCTACACAACTTAAACGTAACAGTCCTTTTACACCAGTGGTTCCCAACTGGTGGGTCTTAGTCCAAAAGTGGGTTGTAAGTCTATTCTGACTGTTTTTTTTTTTTTTTTTTTTTAGAAGAGTGAGTATTTCATTGCTTTTTTTTGATATAATTTGGTCTTTATTTATTTGTTTATTTTTATCTTTTTAAATAAGAATAGGTCTAAGGGACTGTTCTTTATTTATCATAGGAAGTGGTGGCTGGGTGTTTTTTTTTTTACCCTTCCCCAAAAAAATCTTTTTTTCCTGAGCCTCCCTGAGTGACTTGGGAAAATGCATGAAGAGTCCGTCCCACATGATGTGTTCATCAGAATTTTAAAAATTCATTTATAATTTTTATTTTTACAGTTTCTGGCTGTGATAAATAATGTCATTTTAGATTATTTTTAATTTCGCTGGCCTGCGGGTTTGGAAATAACATCTTCTTCAACAAAACCAAAACATTTTTAGAGAAAAAAAAATTGCCAACATTTTTTAGAATTAACAACAATAATATAAAGTAAAATAAGTGCCCAAAATTTAAAAGTAAAAAAAAAAAAAGAAAATCACCAAAACTTATAAAAACAAACATTTTATGGGAAAAAAAATGCCAAACATCTTAAAAGAAAAAATTATGCCTTCCAAATCTGGGGGCCCTCAGTTTTGGAGGGCATTTTAAAAATTTGGTTGGTTTTCTTTTTTGTTTGTTTTTTGTCAACAAAGAAACACCTATGGTTTTAACAAATTGCACTTTATTCTTGTGATATATTTGATTTCATTCTGCTGTAAGACCATGTATTATTTACAGTTTTTAGATTAAAATAGAATATATGGTAATTTCTCCTATGTGTGGACCTTGAACTAATAAGTAAAGAGAAATCTAGACCCAGTGGCTGGACCAGTAGGGAACCACTGTTTTACTCAACCCTGACATCAACAGCCGTGGCTGTACCTCCCCCTCTGCCTCTTCCATCCATTTCATTACTTAGCATGATGTCATAGTCACTTATATTAAAGATCCAGGTCTGTGCACATCACCGACTGCTCCGGCGACCTTTTCACAAAGTGTGCAGCGTGTGACAAATTCAGTGCTGCATGATTTCTCCACGCGGTGCTGATATGCCCATTTGTAATAGTGAAATTAAAGGAGATTGCAAGGTTATACGCATTGTCAAGAGGGACAAAGAAGTGCGGGGCGAGACGTCTTGCATCGGCTACATCTCTCTCTTTCAACCTTGGCAGACCTTGAAGTGCTATCCCTGCATGACTGGCAGCAAGAAAATAGTCTTTGGTTCAGGATGACAGTCTCAAAGAGATGTGAAAGTGGGTGGTATTTCTTCTCTGAGCTCCTTTTTTGCATAGCGATGTAAAACCTTGTGAGTCACAATGAAAGCCCAGGACGCATTATTCATTCAAGGGTGAACAGAAATCAGCTTTTATGCACTTTTCCATCTCCAAGCATGCAAACAAAAGTGAGTTTTTAAATAATATGACAGTGTAAACTCCTGCCCAGGGCCACGTGCTGCACCTCAGTGAAAGCAGAGAGAACTCAATCCAACTCTGTAATGTCATTCTCACTTATTATAAATAGCGTCTTCATCGGTTCACCAGTCAACTGATTGTATGAATTACATTCCCAGGAGATATAAAGTCATTTGCATCGCCCTGGTTTACGCAGCACTGAAGAGGGACGTCCATTTTTCTCTCTCTCTCTTTCTGTTGCAGCAGTGAACTGCCTCAGCGCCTCCCATCAGTCCCAGCTCCATCCTCAGGCGCCACAGCTGTCCCCGGCCCCACTTCCACTCTGTCAAGGCGCTAATTCCACACCCAGAGTTGACATTCGGCTACTGTGGCCTGTCTCCTCACCCGTCCCTGAACCCGCCAAACCAGATCTCATTAGCTATCAAAACGCTCGATAAACAATGTGAGACTTATTAATCCTGTCCGATCTGACGCGTAGCTCTGGCTGTGTTTTTCTATTTGCTCCTGAAATGGGTTTCACAGATGGAGAACGCCAAGGTGCATCACCGACTGTCTCTGACTTTTAACTCGGCTGTGATTCAGTGTCAGCGCTGGAATAAATGTATGACCGGAGGCACAGGTGAACCAGACAACGAGATCTGTCAGCATATTCAATTTGATATGTAGTGTTTGTGGGTGGGAGTGAAATTTATAATTTATATTAAGATGGGCAGACTGCCTGCATGCAGGTATTGGTTCTCTCTGTCTGATATAAGACTCACAGCCCATTCATTTTTCTCTCTGCGGGTCGTATCCTCATGCAATGGTTTCTATGTCTTATGCACATGCACACACATCACTTTGTATTATATCTAACAAATACAAATAAGCGGATCATGAATGGGGCTGTCATATTATGTAATTAACATATTGTTGCAGAGGTTAGGTTCAGGCAAGTTCCATAAGTTATGTTAAAAAAAAAAGGTGCATACTGACTTGACGTAAACTTACATTTTTTAACGTTTAAAGTTACATAAGTTATTTTTAGGCAAGTAAAGTTGCAGATTAGCTTTAGGGAAAAGGTACATACTTTATGTTAAATTACGTAGGTTAGGTTTAGGCAAGTAAAGTCACATAGGTTAAGTTAAGTAAAGTTATCGGTTAGGTTTTGTATGCAAAACATACTTACTGAACGTAGATTTATGTAGTAAATGTTAAATTGGGTTTAGGCAAGTAAAAAAATGTCAGTTTGGTTTATTTAAGTAAAGTTACATAAGTTAGGTTTACGTAAGTAGAGGTGCATAGGTCATGTTCAGGCAAGTTAAGTTAGAGTGATGATAATAGGAAATATTGTACTTATGTGCTATATTGCAGCATTGTCATTCCTGGTGCCGGGTTTGATGCTGCATTACTGTGACTGTCAAGACCAGTTGATGGTGCTGTAAACAACAGTGGAAATTGTTGTTATTAGGAGATGTTGTCATAATTAAGGCTCACCAAATTATCACAGGCCCTATGGAGTTAACCTGCTCCTGGTGAACTTGAATGTGCATAGATCCAAGTCACCCTTTGCACAGACTAATCAGTGGTTGTTGTATGTTTCTTTATCATATTGTTTGTGTTTTTCCCATGTTTTGTTTTTTTTTTTTTTACAAATAATAAAATTAAAACTGAACTGGTTTAGAAAAGCAAAGTTACGTAGGTTAGGTTTTGCAAAAGAAATGTACTTATTAAATGTGAGGTTAGGTAGGTTAGGTTTTGGCAGTTTAAGTTATGTAGGTTTAGTTTGGGAAAGAAACATGGTTGCGCATCATCATGTTACATATGTGACATAAAGTCATATACTTAAGGCAAAGTTATGTAAATAAAAACATTAAAATAAATCAAAGTTGACTTAGTTTCATACTGGAAACAAACAGCAGTCTCCTAGGGGCAAGTCCTGTGTTTGTTTGACCCCTCTACCACCCCAACCTATTTATGCAGACTTTTGCTCTTTATACTACTTCTTAACTTATGTCGTGCACTTGTTGCATGATCGCAGCTCTCCAGATTCCCTCGGTTAATTACAAATTGTGGTGCATTACTTTTTCTAGGTATATGCAAAAACATGAGCATGAATGGCCAATATTTAGCCACATATCTATAATAAGAAATCATAATGAAGAAACCCTTTTCCAAAATGTCTCCAGATGAAATCGCTCTGCTTCATGTTTATTAATTATAAGCAATACATCCTCAGGCTAGGAAGGGGAGGAAAAAAAAATACAATTTGCTGCACCACAGGACAAGAAATTCATCCTTGGGTGCTGTGGGTTCTGTCTTGTTTGTGGATTCAACGTGTGTCTTTCATTTTTACAGAGAGAAAAGCAGGGAGGGAGGAGGATCTGAGATTCAATTTACGGACAAGATGGAAAGCCAACACAGATGTCAGGAGTGAAAAATAGTTTCAATTGACAAGTGAAAGAAGTTTGCAGTGTTGGGCTGTGATGGTTGTGGCAGATGGGTGTCTGTCCTTGCCACTGTGTTACAGCTGACATGCAAGGCCCTGGCTGGTGAAATCCTGCATCTCGAGATTGTTTACAGAGAGATTTTTATTTTTTTCACAGTGCTTGAAAATCCTTTGGCACAACAGGTTGGAGGGACAAGAGGAATAATTGATGTGTAGCATGTGCATAATTTATTTCCCAGCCATCGTGATCAAAGCAGTCAATGCCATGCTGTTCTTTGTTTTTTTTTCCAACTGCACTGTTAGGCAACCAATGTCCTACCTGTAACGGCGAATTCTGTGACTGACACTGTGCTGTATCTGTAATCCACATCGAGAAATCACCGCCTGGAATTCACTGATATTCAAAGATATTGCATAATCAGCACTTGTTCAGCAGGAAATGAACAGAGAGGCTTTTTCATTCCAGTGGAACCAAATAGGCCTTGAACGATTTCCATAAATGAAACAAACATTCTTAGGCACTCAGTCCCCCCTCCTCTTAAATCTTATATTCTTCCCCATCAAGGTTTGTTTATTTTTAATCTCCTTTGTTAGCCATCATTTTTAAAATCCACCCCCCGTTATCTGGGTGGAGATGGGACGTGTTTACCAGATTTAGTAACTCACTCGCTCATCAGAGAATACAGCTGAGTGGCAGGGCGCATCAGCCGCCAGCTGCAGGTAATACATAAAGATGAAGTAAGGAAAGTGCCTTTTGAAGACAAAACCAATTACTTGAGCAATTTTGGAGTCAGACAATGGACACAGGTCATTTCGTATCATTTCATGCTGATTCTCTGGGAAATATACCTCATAATATTGTCCACAGTCAGTTTGGGTTTGGGCGCTCGGCAAATAGAGGAGAGACAAAGGCGGAGGGAGCAGAAAGCATGCAGCAGCATAACACGAGCCTGTTTTTAATGGATTCTCTCGCACCGATGAATGCAGCACATGGTGGCAGGACCCCCCCGCCATTCATTTTTTTGTGTGTGCTGTGACTGCAGCTAAAACATGTGTGCTTGGTAGTCAGTTCACAGCTGACAGCAGTGATGTCTGGTCTCATTTTACACGTCTCTGTTGTGGAAAATGTAACATAAAATTGTACCAGGAGGCTTGAAATGTAGCAATTTTATAAATCCCAGATGGAAAACAAAAAAAAAAAAACATCTCCTCCAACAAGAACTTTATTACTCAGACAGACTACTACTATTCCATTTAATGGGTAAGGCTGATAGTAACATTTTGTAATGCTTTATTTTGCAGGCTGTTAATTATGTAGTAATGGAAAGAAATTACTGAGAAATAACAGTAATTTAAAAAGTAAAATAAGAATAGTGACAAGTCATTACAATAGAGTCACTTAATTAACCATTAACATTAATTTCATAGAAATTAATTGATCTTTCAGTGGAATTACTGTAAAGTATTGGGCAATTGCTCAGCAAAAATAATGCCAGAATTAAGATGCTGGGTTGGTAATTATATGGCAATTCACTTACTATTATTACATTATAACCTTTTGATAAGCCACAAAGGGTTGCAGCAAAATGAATAGTAGATATGCCAACAGCTGGAAATATCACGGTTGTTATTCATGTAGTATTCATAATTACCTTTCCACTGCATGTAAAATGTAGTGTGTATTGTTTAATTGAGATTTGGGTAGTTTCAGCAGAAATGAGGGCACGGTAAAAAAAATAATAACATCCACTTCATAACCTGTAATTACTTACCTGTAAACTGTATCTTACCATGTTACTCAGTTGTATCAAATAAGCATAGTATTTACTTAATACTGAATAAAAACAAGGTCGGTACCACATAATATCAGTGTACCCATAATTATCTTTCCACAGCCAGTAAAATGAAGTGTTTTGTTGACGTTTGCATTGTTTTTTTTTAGCACCTATAAAAAATAAAGGGTTACCTAACATTTTTGTTCACAGTTTTTCCTTCACCACAGTAGATTGTTTTCTCTAGCTTTTTTCATACTGTAATTAAAAATTGTGTAATACATTTGGTAATATTCTGATGATTCCCTTAATCCCAGTTCCATTTTGATAATCAGTTTTTAGTCCTCTTCCCAGTTGATTGCCTTTTGCTGCTATTATATCTGTGCATGATATTATACTTTTTTTCCCCCTGTGATTTTTTGTATATCTTTGAAATATTTCTAAAATTTAATACATCCTAACACAAAGTTTGATTTGATGTCCTACCGAAATGCATTCGTAACAATTTGTATGATACTGTGTGTTCTTTGAGTAAAGTTACACAATTTAACAACTTTAAGTTATGGAGGCTAGGTTAGTAAAGTTGCTGTGGTTTTATTTATCCTCATATAAAGATTTGTATGATATCCTACAAAAATGCATGATGTAGGATATACTATGAATCAGAAAGTTCTTAACAAAAAGTTATGTAATTCACGTAATGTCAAGGAGGTTAGGTTACTGTGGTTAGGCTCAGAAAAACATGGTGAGGTCTGTCGGTGATTCAAGTTTCATTCAAGGATCACATGGTTGCCAAAACCGGTCCATGACTCATCCATCTCCCCAACCTGCCTCCATATGGGCACTACATGGGACTACTTTTTTCCAGCCCGTGGTGGACGGCCAGATAGCACAGGGTGCGTCACTTGAGAACTTTATCTTACCATGTGCCTCTTTTGTCAAAACCATCTGTGACTTTGTTGCGTAATCCTAACCCATAGGAAAGTCCATATTGTTGTGTAAACATCAAGACCATGTTGCATCATCCCTCTCTGTGCATTTGTTGACATCATGGTGACGGTATCCCAGAGCATAAACAGCTGATGCAGAAGGATACCAAAAACGTAATAAGTTGACATGGCACCATGTGAAAAAATGGAATGAGAACATGTTGTTCCCATCGAGACGTTGGTCACGTGATGGAAGAATTCCAGAAAACACAGGTCATGCACAAGTTGCTTGATATATATTTGATTGAGTAACTTGGAGATGTGCACTCTTCAGAGGGACAGAGGGACTTGACTATGTATTTAGTGCCACATGCCTGTAGTAACCTGATGCCTCTGTATGTGGGGAAGGTCTTTCCAGATTTAATAACAAAATTTGTTAAAAAATTGAAAGTAATATCACACAGTGCTGTCATTCCTGTGTTCTTAGGCCACTTTGGGGCAGCAGAGCAAGCTAAAAACACAACATGTTGCATTATCACATTATGAAGGTGCTAAGGGAAACAATTGCCTATTTACACTTCAAGCAGACACAACAGCATTGATTTGGTGTACCAGCTCATTTTAGGGTGACTAGATCCAAACAAACTGAACGTGGGACAGGGAGTATGTTTTGTGGGACAATGTGGGACATGTAATGCAGAGATGATTCATACGCATTCATTTTCTGTAACAGCTCATCCTGTGAGTGAAATTGAAAAATAACTGTGAAAGTTTGTACAAAAACTCTGTGAAAATTGCTTTTCATCTGCTTCACACAGTCATGAGTAGTTTCTGGAGATGAAACATTATGAAAATGTCACATCACAATTATAGTGGACAAAATTATCAAGGTTATCAGTATCACCTTGGTCCTGTTAAAATGTGTTGAAAATGTCAAAACACACTATGAAATCTTTTATTTTTATCTTTTAATTGAAAATCACAAACACTGTAATACAGTTAGCGTAACAATGTACTTTTTTAACATAAACATTTAAATAATAACACAAGCAATACCTTATATATACATGGAAACCATCAAATGTGCTTTAACATTAAAAATAGCCTGTTTCTAAATGCTTGCTAAAGTAGCATTACCAGTTACCCATTACCAAGGGGGCCAGTAGCATTACTTTCTTTCTCTGCAGCACACTCACTCTGTAAACAAGGTAACAGCAAAATAAACTCATGTTGTATGGGTTTGTTTTGTGGCTATAATAAAACAGTTTTGATGATTCATATGTTGGGGTCACTTACAATTTTTCTCGATGCAAAGAAGTTGGTAGGTTACCCTGCCCTTGACCTACCTGTGCACGCTTGATTGACATCGAGCACAGTCCAGCGATGACAGCCGTCTCTGCTTTCTTCACAGCCAGTGAATGAAAGACAGATTTTAGAAAAGCATCTGTCCTTCAGGGGTTTGACTTTTGGATATGAAAGCCATTTGAAATGGAGGACTTTGTTTCAATATGTGGAAAGCATGACAAAAGTTAGAAAGGCTGTGCACACACCTGGTCACCCAAGTGACCTGGTGAATATTAACTCCTTTTTTTATTTTTTCTGTTTCAATCGACTCCTGAGAGAACTATCTGTATCGTTATCTGCTGAATGCTCCACTATGTTCACCAGCTACTTTCTATGTCAGTCTGACATTTGGTGCTGAGCAGGTTAACATGCAGAGCACAGAAAACAACTGTTTGTTACTCAAAATTAGCTGAACATTAACAGTTAGCTGAAGGATGCTAAAATGCTCTGGCGAGCTAAGAGGAACTGTGGAAGTGGGTGATTGTTAGTTTGTCCCTACAAGTGACCTTAAATGCTTAACACATCATTTTCTGATCCAGTGATAATTGAAATATTAGTTACTGCAGCTTTGAATTAGCAGAGCAAACTGAAAACACAATTTTTGATCTCTTGAAAATGTTTTTACAGCAACTCTATTTGCATATTTACACACTGAGCAGACACAGAGCAATATTAACATTTCAAGTTGTGTTTCTGGTCACCTAATTAATGTAAGTCCAATATCCACCCTCCTTTTACAACCCCAACTCCTATCTAAAATCTGAATAAAAACAGATTGAAATGATTTGCAAATCTTTTTTAATCTATATTCAGACATTTAATGTTTAATCTGAGCTTTTTGTTTGTTTTTGATTCCAAAATGGATGCCTGGAACCTGATTCAAAAAAGTTGGCACTAGGGCAACAAAAGCCGGGAAAGTTGTTGAATGCTCAAGGTACATATGGGTTTTGTAGCAACATATGCTGTCATATAGACTATGTATTTTCCAGGGACATTGCTGCTTTTTCCAGCAAGATACCAAACCACATTCTGCATGATTAACAACAACAACTTTGTAGTTAAAGAGTGGAGGTACTAGACTGGCCTGCATAAAGTTGTGGGGGGGCTGTCACAGAATGCACCAAAATTCACATTGCATGCAACACTAAACTGCGTGGGTGTTAGCTGTTAAAACTAGACAACACTGTCTTCACAAACAGAGCAATATTTATATCGATTTATCGGAGTATTCTCAAAATCAGCAGAGTGAGGCCCATAGAAACAGCTGTTAACAGTTTGTAGCGCTTGCTATCTCTTATAACTGTTTTGCCCTGTTCCTTCAGCCAGGTTTCTAGAATGGGGGAAACTTAGGAATTAGGGCCAAATTTTCTACTTAGAACCACATAGAACAAGACGGCTAAATGACATTTGTCTATCTGTCTCTTACAGTAATCATACACCAAAAATATGTAGACACCAAAAAAACATTAAACCACATAACAGAATACATTAATTATATTATTGCCACCCTCCAAATCAATAATCAGTACAGACACAGTAGAGGATAAAAATAAAAATTCCTTCCTAGAGTCATGCTTTTTTTTCTGAAAAAAGCCCATAAAACATCCATAATGTCCTAAGTTCTGAGTTTGCTTACCATCTCATAGTGATTGGGGTTTCACTAGCCAACATTCCACGATTTCACTGAGGAGTCATTGATTTAAAACTTCTGGATAATCCAGTCTACTTTTGAAGAGTTTTGTGATGCAGTAACACCTCTTGTAGCGCCTGCTGCATCAGGCCCGAGGGAGACGGTTCCTATGGACAAGCGCATAGCCATAGCATCATGTGACCTATAAAAGTAAATAAAGTGTTTCCATTGCAGTTTTGCAAGATATGGCTTTTTTGAATCGCCTGAAATACTACCACATGCAAGTGTAAAAACTTTTTTGTGATTTTTTAAAAGGCTTTTGACAATTGATGTGTTGCCATTAGGCATATTTTATATATACATAATTTTAACTTGCACATTTTGAGGGTTAATGGAAACCCACCTAGTCATCTTTATCAGTGAACATTAAATATCTTGTCTTTCTAATGTTTTTAATTGATTGTAGGTTGGCAAAGATTTGCAAATCACTGTTTTTATTTTAGTTTCACACAGCTTCCCAACTTTTTTGGAATTGGGGTTGCAGATCTATTTTGTCTCAAGCAACCCCCGAGAAATAAGGCGTTTATGACTGAAATATGACTGTTTCTAACTTCTTCACCCACTAGTTGCTAACTTTATCTTTTCTATTTGGTGCTGGACAGGTAGCACATATGAGGTTTATCAGAGCTTCTTGCTGAAAAAGCTATCTACTGCAGTGGGAAATGGGACTGATGAGAGCAAAGATTGTTGGCCAGAAAAAACAAATAATGAGGCTAAAAAGCTCCATAAAGCTGAAAGGAACTGCAGCAATAATTCAGCGCTGATCACTACTGCCATTTAATCCATTGTCAACATATAAATGAATCATTAGTGCAGCTTTAATGGACTTTTTATTGAGACGTACATGTTGCTGGCTTTCCACATGCCCTTTATGGTATTAACAGCTATGAATGTGAATCCAGTTGCATCAATACTGCAACCTCTGTTATTGGGCTTTGCCCTTCACTGTCTTAAGTGATAGAGTCACTATGTAGATGGCCCCATTCTGGCAAAGCAAGTCAGCGGATCATTAATCATCCATCAGAGGGGACTTGGCTGGTATATAAGGTTATAAAAGCCCAGTCAAAGCCAATGTGGGTGAAACAAACTATTTCATTTTATCAGAGTGTGCAGTATTCTAATAAATTAGCGGGGATATTTTTTTCACTATCATGTGATAAGTATCCTGGAGCTCTTTTGATGGTCTTACGCTATGCCATGCTGTGCAGCTGTTACATTTTTCATAATTTCACATGAATGTGACAAATGGTTTCTTTGGGGGAGAAAAAAAGGAGAGATTTGGTACTTACCTCTGGAGGAGCAAATGTTCAATTAAACACTTCACAGTCTGGAGCATTTCACAATTTACTGTTTGAGAATTTGCCATAAGGACTATAATTTGCAACAGAGATGACTGGATATTTCCCCTTAGCTATTTTGGAGCTTTGCACGAGTAAACAGGCCGCACTTCATCTCCGTTTGGTGGAATATTTGTACAGATGACGTCCACGAGTCGTCAGCTACGACGCCAGCAGGGTCTTTGTTTTGCCTTTCATATAAGACTGATGTAGAATCAGAAAAAAAAGCTGACCACAGGGGAAGAAATCCACCCTGCAGGAGCAAATAAGTTCATGTCATGTCAGGGTGAGCTCAATGAAAAATGGGCATCCAGTATTAAAGTGGAGTCACCCTTAAAACACTATCTGATGTATAATGTGGAAGATATGCGAGTGTTAATTCTAAGAGTAGCCTACGGTTATAAATAATAAGCATCGGTAAGGCCGGAGCACTTCATGTGTCCCTTGAGCCTGGAATTAAAGTTGCTCTCTTAATAACCTGATGATTAACACATTCATAAGGCCTGACTTCAGGCTCCTCACAGCTACATGGCACATTCATAAATACTGATTTATGACTCGCGCCAGCCTCATCACAATTGAAATGATCGTTTGTGACGGACCGTGGAACAATGTGTCAAAACTGTTTGGCTAAATGAAAGAGTAAAGGTCTTCCTGTCACTTAACATTTCCCGCAGAAGCACTTGGCTCGAAATTAAGTTTGTTTTTGTCGATGAGTAATTCCTGATGCGCTGTATCACCTGCCGCTGTTCTCGTCCTCCTCCTCCTCTGTCTCCGACTGATCAAAGAGTCGCTTCATCTTAAGTGTGTACGCATGCGTGTGTTTTTCAGTCGAAATACAAACCTTTGGATTTCCCTTCAGTCTTCATTAATATGCCCTGAGAGTTAACTTAAGTAACATCAGTATTGTTTAAAAATGGTTCTCAGTTTTAATTTGCAGTCAACCTGATTGCCAAAATGAATGTTGGCATTGTACATTTCTGCAGACATTTGTACATTTAGCAAATCCATTGAAACTTTTTATTTCAACAATGCTGTGGTTAACTTGTGGCTATGTTTAGGCTCAATCCACCTGGTTATATAAGGAAAAGGTCATTTTTAGGCTCAAAATACCTGTTTTTAGGGGTACAATCCCTGCAGGAAATGAAGCGATGTTGTGGTAAAATATAACTGCTTTTTGTGGCACTAACTGGGTTGGAAATGCTAAAACGTCGTCTTTTTGTGCCTCTATTTTGACTGGAAATGCAGCAATATTTCTGTATAAAACAGCTGCTTTTTGTGGCACTATCTTGGCTGAAAACACAGCGATGTCAAGGTAAAAATCATTGTCTTTGGTAACACTGTCTTGGCTCGAAATGCAGTGATGTTGTGGTTGAAAATATCCCTCTTGGTGGCAATACGCTGGATGGAAAAGTCAGCACCTTCTCATCCGAAGATGTCACATGTTGCCGCTTTGCAGTGGATGCATCTACATATTTCATTTTAAGTAACGTTCTGTGCCTGCTCGTTATGTTTTGGGATGGCAATACTATGATGTCAACAACAGCACGTGTTGGGATGATGCGGTATGAAAGCGACAGTATTTAACGAGTTCAGAATGAGAACAGGTTGGGAAAAGCAGCACTGTCTCAGTAAAAGATAACTGCTTTTGTTAGCGCTATCCCTACTAGGAATGCAGCGATTAGTTATCACTGTTTAAAAACAAATTCTACCCAAGCGAAACACAGCAACCGAAAGCTTAAAAAAACAACCACGTCTGTTGGCTAAAAAGCTCCCACAAATGCAGCAATGACTCAGTAAAAAACAACCTGTTTTGCTGTTTGTTGGTCTGAAACAGTGGGATGCAGTTTGGCAGCTGTCTCGCCAAGATGTTTTGCCACTCAAGATCCCCCTCAACTCCTGATAACAAAGTCAGCTCATATACTACGTCACTTACGAAACTGAAATGAAATGTACAAATTTAAGGTATCCTTGGTTTTCAGAAATGCACAATGCCAACATTTCCCTGTGGCGCCTGGGCTCCCGCCATTAAATGTTTATTGATCATGAAAAGGAGGTGCTTTTTTATTCCACTGCATTCATTGCAGGCAACAGTGGAACAAATCATACAAAATTTGACATTTAGTTCTATTTCAGGATACCTGCACATGTGGTCCTGCAGCAAATGTCACATCTTTGATTTGTGTCAATGTGACCCCAGTCTGAATCATGGGACCTGCAGTTCTAAACAGAGGGAGGTAAAAGTAGCCCTTGACATAATGAAATTCTGAATTAATTTTGTTTCTGTGAAGCCACTGATGTAGGCTACAGCACTCTGGGCTCTGACCTTGCATCAAGTGTCTCTCTGCACAGAAGAAGCCACCGCAGCACCGTTATTAAAATCTTGGCTCTCTTTTTGCCTTTTCAGCCTCGATAACCTTGCTACAGTATGAACATTAATGTTCAGATGACACAGTATGCAGTGACATTAGTCAAAGCTGACTCATTTTCATTCCCCTTAAATATGCATGAGCATGCTGAGTTTACATACTTGCTATTGTTCTCCTCCATATGTGAGTAATTTTAGGAGCTTGTTCTGGGTAACAGCCAAGTGACATCGCATTGTATCCATGCATGGATCCTGTTGCTGTTTGTGTAACCATCAGAGACAGCGCAATGCAGACTACAGCAAACTAACCAGAACCACCTGCACCTCTGTAACGCTATCCTTTCTCTTAGTGTGCTGCATGTCAACACATTCTCATTCCAGCTTGTCACATGGTGCCACTCTGTCAGTGACCTTTTGCATTTACTTATGACGTTTTAGGTATCCTACTGCATCAGCTGTTTACGCTCCGGGATGCCATTAACATGATGTCAATAAATGCAAATGACGCAGCACGGTCCTTATGTTTACACAACAGCACATTGCAACCAAAGTGGACTGTCATGATGGTCTGGAGTAGGCAACAAAGTAGTGTTTTTATTCTGTCATCACACACAGCACAGCAAGAACAAAAAGTACAATATACACAAATGTACAATAAGTATATACATTTTAGATAACAGCATAAAGTAAATAAAGTATGTTGGTAATGACTAAAAAAGGTACAGGCAGAAGCACAATGTGTATATGTGCCTATCCTACATAAAATCCTGCATTAAATTAAGCTACCCACCAGAAAATGATAATAAAAATAAGAAAAAAAACCACAGTCAAAAAAAAAGACCTAACTATTTTAATTTGAGACTCTCAAAAATAGCCTCATAAGCCATTTGTTTAAAAATCAATAGTGGGTTACACATTCTTAAATTTATGTTGGCATCATTCCAAAATCTAACCCCAACTACAGAAATACATCTCCCTTTAGTCCCTTTTCTTTTTTAGCTTTTGGAGCAGTAAATTTACAAACATCTCTTAAGTCTTGGTAAGGTAGTAGAAACACACACACACACACACTCACACAAACAGGAAGCGAACTCCAAACTCTTGCACAAGTCTGTTGTTTGTAGGACCCATCCACGTCCCCTCGTGCCCATCCTTTAAGTGCACTCACACTCCTTATATTACATGGTTACTGCCAGTGTTATTATTTGACGCTGTCCTTCAGTGTTCCATGCGAATGTCACCAGTTCCGTCTGGCTGTATTCTCAAGACACGATGCCTGTGAGCGTTGCACGTGGACATGCTGAGTGCTGTCTATCCACTGTCATATAATGGCAATGCCACCAGTTCTGTCCAAGCGCTTTCTAAACCTACTTAACGTTGAGTTACATAAGTTAGGTTTAGGAAAAGAAATACATTTACGTAACATAAAGTTAGATACTTTACTGTAGAGTTACATAGGTCAAGTTTAAGTTAAGTAAAGTCAGAGGTAATACATCACCAGTGCAAGATGGCAGCGGCCATATTCTGGATACTGTCAGGATAATTTCATTTTTGTATAGAGGGAGCAAGTGGAGACTTGTTATCCATCTGTATATACGATCATTGATCTGTACCAAATTGCATGAGCATCCATTCAATAGTTGCTGGGATACTTTACTCAAAAGCACAAATGCTAACCTCATCATGGAGAGAGAGAGAAACTCTGGTGTTATTGAAGTCATTAGGACTCATCTTCTGTAGTAGATGTTTTGCCAATCCATCCAGAGTTTTCTCTCTGGAACAAAATGGTAGTTCAACCAACACTGCCATCCTTAGAGAATGCACCAATGTGGCTAAAAATGCAAAAGCCCCCTGAAGGCTCTCATCGTTTCAGCTGATATCATGCTTTAGTGGTGCATATTCCCTGACAAAGTTGCAATTAATCAAATTACAACAAACTAATTGCCATCAACTCAACCTGGGTATCCTGAGGCCCCCTGAGGGTTTGGGGCCTGCTTTGTCTGATTGATAATCCAACCTTGTCAGCAATAAAAGATAAATTATAGACTAATATATACTGAAGTGCAGTTGGACAAGTCTCTCTGGATTTTTCTTGGCAAAAAAATAGCTGAGATTTAAAAAATAAACAGACACATTCTGTATGTTTGGGCTCATCTTGTACTGCAGAGTTTTAGTTATTTCATCATGATTGAGTGTTGATGAAGGTTGTTTTTATTTGCAAAGAAAATGAGGAATTGGGAGGATGAGTGCCACAAATGTCTCTCAGACAAAAAAAAACATCAGTTACAAGTATGGATGTCCACCATGAATGCATCCACAATGTGTCGCATCCAGATATAAGCGTTCAACTTTTTAATGAATATGATTAGCCTTACAAGCAACTCTCAGTTAAATGAGATTAAATTTGGCAAGTGTTCAGTCAGACCCTGAAATCGCTGCTGCAAACACTCACTGCAGCGAGTTAAACGTACACCTACACACATAAGTTCCCCTGATTGTTCGCATGATTGTCTCTTATTAAAATAGGAAGGAGGAGAAAGGAGCAGCCTGTCTAATAATTTTAATGTCTTTTTTTCCCCTCCGTCTCTGCTTGTCATCACCTTGACTACAAAAGGAAAAAAAACTATTAAACATTACAGTGATGAGTTCCTGACTGCTATTTAATTAAACGCATCCAGGGTTTAACCGGAGACTTGCACTTTAAATGGCAATAGTAAAAGTTCCAGTGCTTTGTAATTCTCAGACAACACTATCAGTGCTGCCTCACACTGCTTTAATTAGAAATTTAACTCCATGCGTGCCGGAGATAGGCCACCTGTTTATACTGACATCAAGCTCCCTTCGCCCAAACGAATACTACCTGCTGAGAAGACAATAAAGACAATAAAGCAGCAGAAGACATATTGTCACTTTCATTAGTGAAGTTAATCATGTATTGTTACAAATGTGCATCTTGTGGAGCCAATTTATACTTGAGAAGGATGACAGTGACTTTAGAAACTGAAGGAATGAAAGCAGGAGAGGAATGGAAAATTGTATAGTTATGTCAGGATAATAAATGTTAACAAAACAAGTATTTTTCCCCTCATCTCTATAATTGAATGTGACCTAGGGCCGTAGCCATGGAGTCAGCATTGAGGAAACAAAATCTAAGATCTAACAAAAAATAATGCACTTAATATAATATTTCTTTCAAATTATGGTCACAAATGTTAACATCCATGTTAGTAAGCACTTCTCCTTTTCCAAAATAATCCATTCACCTGACAGCTGTGGCCAGCCTGTTTTCATTCCAAAGTCGTCAAATAAAACCTCTTGGACAGCACTTTTTGCGTCCTTATGATACCCATGGCATCAGAAGAGAACGCAGGTGGACATAACTGGCTGGGGTGTTATTATACGCCAACAGCAGCTGGACGGCACCTGCCGCTGCAACCTGATGCACGGATGGGCGGCATCACAGGAGATCGTGGCCAGACAGAACCTAGCATGTCCACTTAATATGCCACAGAACACCGTCAGGTTGGAATGCTGGCGGTAATGATGTTATATAAAGAGGATGGGTCCAACAAAACCTGGACTTTCATGCAGGAGTCTGATGTTTTTTTTCCCGTCTGAATGTGATTTTTTTTTTTTCTACACCATTTGCCTCTTTTGCCTAGTCCTAATTATGCCAGCATGTGCATTTGTTGACATCACAGTGTTGGTTGCCATTTGCTTGTACTGTCTAAACATAACTGAGTGTAGTGTCCTCTCACTATGTGCTTTTGTTGACATCATGGTAGCAGCTTCCCAGAATGCAAACAGCAGATGCAGAAGGATACAGAGTGTAATATGTAGACGTGAAAGTCCACTGCAAAGCGACATTATGTGATGAATTGCTATGAGAACCCAAGGCAATGCTGCAGATGTTGCATGTTCTCCATCAAAGCTGTTGCCTGTAAACTGAATGTTCATTTTACAATTATCAGCTGACTCCAAAGTCTGACAGCCAACCAGCCTGACAACCTCACAATTCAGTATGACTGTCAGGTCAAGACCCTGGTGAGCATGCAGATGAGCTTACCTGAGCGTTTTTGCAGAAAGGTTTTGATTGTGCAAACTAATTGTTGCATCAGCTGTTCAGGTGACTGGTCTCAGATGATCTTGCAGGTGAAGCACTGGATGTGAAGGCCCTGAGCTGATGTGATTACATTTGGTCTGCCATTTTGGGGCTGATTGGATGTACTGCCAAAATTAAAAAATGCTGCTGTGATTATTTTTTGCCTCTTGTGTAAAAGCCAATGCTCAAGCACATGCATCCACTCCAGAGAGTAAACTGCATGATTGGGTGACATTTGGAAAGTAAATGTCATAAATCTTACATGTGCGTCTAAGCTCCTCAGTGAGAAGCCACAGATTATTAAAGATGCAAGAATAAATTCATGAAAAAGGAAAATGCCACCCTTGGAAACATTTTATGATTAATTGTGTTTACCTCAAATGCCTTAAAAAAAAGGACTCTGCAGAAAGGGTGGCAACAATCAGAGGTGGCAGTACCGCCATACAAATGTAGGTAGTGAATAAAGGGGGGCCTATTTACAGGAGTGATGCTGTGAGTCTGTAACAAAGCTTTATTGATGTGTGTTGGTGCAGCAGGCTCTTGTTGTGTGTATCAAACACCACCGGGGGGCACTGCAAGCAATGCCTGCAATCAAACATGTCACCATTTAGATTATAGACACCCCATTTAACCCCCTGAAACCTGAGCAAATTGGCATCACAAATCATGGGAGGAAGGGAATGAGCATTTTCACAGAAAATTAATCAGGGAGGAAGTAAAAATTCACAAGAAAATGAAGTAAAATTTAGCAGAGAAAAAAAGAAAAATGCTGAAATTTTTTTAAAAAAAATAATAAAAATGTCTTGGAAACAGATAAAAAATGTAAACATAATAAACTTGAAATGTTAAGTTATAATTGCATAATTTTGATCTAATAATGTTCGGATATTTCTCTCTCTTTTCTGTCTTTTTGTAGAATTATTTATTTACGTATTTATTTATCAATCCATCTATTTATTTATCGATTTTACTAATTTTCAGTTGATGCCCTTGTCAGCTTTGCCTTATTTCTTTCAAATTGTGCGACATTTCTTGACAAAGTGCTCTTTGTCATTTTAGCCATATTTTTAAAATAAATCTAACCGGTTTTCTCAGGTTTCAAAGGTTTAGAAGCTGGTAAAAGGCATCTGAATGTAACACAAGAAACTGACAGTGATTCAGGTTTCAAAGGGTTAATATACGTACTCATATATATATGTTCCATACCTACCTAAGTGACTACCTGTATTTGCAGAAATTATTGTTTGCAACTTAAATGGCCCTTTACAATAGTATTTCTGAAAGTCCTCTCGCAGACCTGGAGAAATTGGAGATGATGAAAGAAAGGTTGTGAACATTCTTGTATTTATTGCACTTGTACTTTTAGCACCAAAATACATTTTATATTGCAGCATTATTTTCATTGTACAGGGTGTACTCAATACATATTAACTGATCATATGAAATAAACGTTTCCCCCAAAGTCTCATATAAAATGACAACTGGGGTATATGACATCCCTGCTAGCAATTATTGGTTCTAAAAAGGTTTTAAAAATGGAACAATGCAATGTTCTCAGAATGTTGCAGATAAAAATGTTACATCAGCATGTAACCTTATAGGAACATTATTTGAAATATTAAGTATCCTTAAAAGGTTCTTTGAACATTAGATTACATGATTTCTTTAAAACATTATTACAACTTTTAGGTAATGTTAGCCAGTGTTGTAGGAAGATTCCCTGCTAGCTGGGATATAATTTTAAGTAATATTTGGAAGAAAAGAAATAGTTGATATCAGGGTGGGGAAAAAAAAACAAACTACAATGGTGACAAATGTAACTGAATGATTTACCTGAATTACCCTCTTATCCTGCGTCCACATATTGACACAGTGTCCTTGATTTTGATTGGCTCTAGTTTTTAAAAGTCAAACCGCTGCAGGATAGACACATTTCTAAATTCTGGCTTTTATCCTCTGGCTGTAAAGAAAGAAGGGAAGGCTGTCATCACAGGGCTGACTTCACTCAAACTGTGCACAGGTGGCTCAAGTGAAGGTTAACCTGTCACCTTCTTTGCTGCGCTATGCCCAATGGGGAAAATTGCGAGTCACCACCGAGCCCCATGGAACAGTGCCAGGCTTTAAAGCCCATTTGACACAATAGCCAAAATTACAACTTCTTGGTCCATCATGTGATGTCATGTGACCCAAGAGACTTTTTTCCATTTACTCACATTGTGAAAGAGATGTCTGTATCATTTTTTTTGACTGTTACAACCCCAGCAAGATGATTTGATTCCAGATCAGATCCAGTTGCTCTGATTGGAAAATTGGAAAGTCTAGAAGAGCTGCAGTATTAAATCATTTTTCCCTAAGATAGCGGCATGCTAAACTGGAGGTTAGCAGTCTATAGTGCACAGAAATCAACACAACTCCACAACTCTGGTATCATCATTCCCACTCATAATTTCGTCTTTGGAGGGCTGTTGATATGCTCCTTACTCATAAAAACGATCCATACGATATTTGCTGAGGAGCACATTTAAGCAGCATAAGAGACTTTTATGTGAAATTTAATATTTGAAAAAATATTTTAAAATTACACAAACATTATATCAAAAAATTAGACCGCCTCCCAGCATTAGTAACATGCACCACATTGTCCTAATCAAACATACTCTTTGTCCCAAATTTGGTTGTTGGTATCTTTTGACCTATGTATTTAAGGAAAACCTAATTAAGAAAACTGGCTGCCCAGACTTGTAAACTCCAAAGGACAAAGCCATCAGCGAGAAAAAATCCAACCACTTGCTGAGTGAGAAATTACAAATGTGGCTGGGTGTCATCAGTTGTTGTCAGGAAAGCCTGTCATCTAGCAGGGCCATTAGTAAACAGACTAGTCTGCTCATTCTGATTGACAGCTACATACATACTCTTCCTGTCTCTCTCCCTCACACATTCACACACACACACACACACACACACACACACACACACACACACACACACACACACACACACACACACACACCTATCACATGTCCAATCTGTTTATCCAACTATTGAAGGAAAGCAGACACAAAACAGTCCTGGTCATTGATTTTCAATGTAAATTAGGTGTTGCTTGGATGTCTTCTATATACATTTTTTTTTTTGGAAGTTGCAGCTATATTACCAGATATTACACATAATCTACCTAGAAATCCATCCGTTTTCTAATTCTTTCTGTATGTTTCTGCACTAAGTCAGCACTTCATATAAATGGCATAACATATAAGCATAGTCTTGTCTATATTGAACCCCCTGACACACCCAGTGAGAGAAACATTAACTTTATTTAAAGAAAAGCTATAAAAAGTCACACACAGACTGCAGCCTGTAGGCCGCTATTGCTCCATAACAAGCTGGAACACACAATGAAGGAGGGGAGGTATTTTCTACCGATGGCAGAGCCTCACAGTGCACTGGAAGTTCAGTGCTCTCAATGACGAAAAAAAAACAAAAAACTATGTGACGTTATCATGATCTTTACTCAGTAAATAGCTTCTTATTTAACTTTTCCTGCACCATCAGAGCAGGACTAACAAAGCTGCACCTGACTTTTAGCATTGTTAAACACTGACAACTATTATTCAATGTCTTTTTTTTTTTACTAAAATTAATGTTAAGCCAAATATGTGACTACAATGTGACATAAAGATTTTTATTAAACAACACTGGTTGTATCATCCAAATTTAGCATAAAGCATTCCTAAAGTTAAGGAAAAGTTTAACAATCACATTTTCCAGACTTGGAAAAGTCATTAAATTTGTAAAAAATCATTGCAAGTTTTGTAAAAGTCATGGAATTTTATCATGTGTGATGAAACTTTTACATTAATGATCTGTGGATAACCTTCAATGTAATGTTTCATAACAGCAAATTTATTTTCTTTAGATGTCAATGTTATGTTGCTCTAATATGTGTCGCTGTGTGAATATGTTTTGTTTACCATCACACACATTACTTAAAAAACCTCCCCGTGTTCCATCTCCCCCTCCATATATGCCAGCTAGCTGAAATTATCTTTGAATAGAGTTTAAATAGGATTTGTTTGAAAAACACTGGGCACATGAGATAAGGAAAAAAAGTCCTTCAAAAATTCATGGACAAGTTTTGAAATTTTGTCAATGAAAATGCATGGGAACCTTGGATTGAAAAATGCTTTCTTTCTCAGTCTGTATAAGACATGTTTGGTCTCTAAAGAATAGTGCCCTTTCATCAAGACAATTTCGTTGAAAAGAAAAAAAAGAGGTATCTTGAGAATCTCAAATGTGCAGGTGATGCCTGAGTTATCTGAATGACCTCATCTGCTGATGGCAAAATAAAACATGGTGTTAATGTGTCACCGTTAGTGTCTATTGACTCATAAATTCCAGTGAGGTAGCTTTCAGACAGCTCTAATCTGAGGTCAGGTAGGAAGTATGCCAAGCTATGAGCCAAAGGCAGCGCTGGGTGTTGACATGACAGCAGAGGTGAAGACAGCAGCAATCAGGTTGCCAGCAGTCAAGATGAAGATCCCGGACTGACACACTGTTGGCTTTGTTCTGCGCAAAAAAGTGTTTTTTAATCAGAAATTTCCCCCAGTTTAGAGTATATACTGTGTATATACACTGAACTAAAATTTAAATGCAACACTCAGCTCAGAAGCTCAGACTTGGCAAAATGTTGTGTGTGTATGTTTATCTGTACGTGTGTGTCTGTGTGTGTATGTGTGTGCCTTACTCTTATGACAAACTAACTGACAGCGCTCTGTAGAGCTGCTGATTGTGGCTAAAAACAGTCGACAGTTCACAATGAGTGTGTTGCTGGAGATGTCACGTGATTGTCTCGTATGTAGCAACACATACTCACCATGCTCTCATCACACGTTGCCGTTTTGCAGTGAGTGGACTTCTGTGTCTCAATATTCGGCTCTAGGTATGCCTCTGCATTTGCTCTTGACCTTACGGGTGCCGCTACAGTGACGGCAACAAAAGCACAAGGTGGGATTACCCTGCATGTGGTATTGTTAAGGCAATAAAAGCACATGTTAACCAACACCGGGATGTCAACAGATGTACATGCTGTGGGAAAAAAAAGTTTCTAGGGTTTGTTGGATCCATCCAGTGCCCCTCCCGCCAGCCCTATAGGGATCTTTGTGTTCCTTATACAACATCATTGCTGGCAGCATTTCAACTTGACACTGTCCAGTGGCGCATCATGCTGGCACGACAGTTTCTGTCCAGACGCGTTCTCAGCTGACGTCACCCATCATTGTACCATGCTGTTGTGTATAATAACAATGCATCAGGTTCTGTCCAGCTGTATTCTTAGCAGCGCATCATGCTGACGCAAAAGGTGGTTTTTGGCATTGGGGATATTACATCAAAAAGCATTACAAAATTGGCAGTATTTGATGACTGACATGAGAACAGGCTGCCTACAGCCAAAAACTATTGGATTAGTTGGATTGTTGTAATGTAGTTTTTCTTTAATGTCTTTTTTTGTGTGAATTAAATTACATATTAAACAGTAATTTTTATTTTAAGATTTAATAAATAAATACACACATACAAACCTTTGAGGTATTTTGTATGAAATTACACAATATTATTTTCTGCACTGCAAAATATACATTACAAAATACTCAAGATTAAATAATTATGAATTTTAAATATTAACACTTTGACACATACACATTGAAATACTGCCTATCTCTGTGCATAATTAGATATAAAGAGTCACGCACAGACAAGCTCCAATACAATAAATAAGCAGTGTTAAGAGTAATAAACATTCCAACATGCAATTATCAAAGCTTCTTATTATATAACTGCTTCTCACAATTATTAATCACTGTTGCTGGAGTCAGAAGAAGTAAACTAGATCATCTCTTGTATTGTTTTGCAGTGGTGGCATGAAATCAGATAACTGCCCCTCCAACACTTTGGTTGGAAAAACTTTACCTATTGCCTGGAAACAGTTGCTACAATTTATCAGTTTATGACAGCAGACCAGAGGAACCCAAACACATCACTTTATCAATTTATCTGGGAGCCAGAAGCGCTGCTACACAGAATGATAAAAGACTGACTCAGCAGGCAAACGCAGCACTCAGTGGGGATGATGGAGACTTAGCTGCTCGGAGCTAAACTCTGAATAAGGTTGCATGTCCATGTTGAATGGAGAAGAATGACAATTTATTCCTTTGGAAAGGACAGTTTGAGTTTTATATCCTCCATAAAGCTGTTGTTGCACTGCTGAGTTCCTGGGTGGGTTGTGTCAATGAAACAGTGGGTGGCAAAGGTATTTTGCCTCAGGGTGGAAGCAAGACTTCCATTTTTCTATCAGGGGTGGCGCTATATTGAACCAGGCATTGAAGTCACATAGATTCTCTTCACTCATTGTTATTCTAGTGGGAAAAAAGAGCAAGCTCTGAGACTTGCAGTGTGAGCAACAGTTTATAAATGTAGTTTAAAGAAAGGTGTCTATAAAGCCTAAGGTTGCATGAAAGCTGAACTTGCATCCCTACAAGTGCCGGCCATAGCACATTTGGCGTCCTAGGCAGCCCTTGGCCTTTACTCGCTGAAATTTGTGCAAGTTCAAATGTGAAACACAGCTGGAATTTGTTGCGTATTGGTCTGTAATTTTCCATCTGGATGCTTCCCATAATGCAATTTGTTTTTTGTTGACTGTGCAGTTTTTGTACAAGAATAAAATGATCTTTGGTGTAATGTTTTTCAACTAGCTCTTTATGGTTCTCTCCTCCAGCTTGATGCTGTCAGAGTGATTCAAGCTGATCTGGGATATTAATTGTTGACTTCTTGAATATAAATAGTGTTAATGTTAGTTGATTCAGGAAATGAAGGGAAATTAATTTATTCCATTTTTAAATCACATATTAGTTCATCGCTTGGCTTGGAGGAAGGTTTCAAGTATGTTCAAGTCAAAAGGCCCAAGTCAGTGGTATTAAAGTCCAAGTCAATTTGCAAGTCTTTTTTTTGATTTTGTCCAGTCATCAAATTTGTGACTTGAGTCAAGTATTGTGACTTGAGTCCACACCTTTAAATATCCAACAATAAAAGATTGATCTATGCCAAACATGTCCAAAGTCTGGTCCGGGGGCCAGTTGTGAAAGACTTTAAACATTTTTTGTTTTTTTTTTCTTAATTATGGCAGGACTATCATACAGCTGTTGACAGTCACCAAGTGGGAACCATGCTGACAGAATTAATGTTTTTCATAAAGAAAATGATAAAGCAAACAAACATATAAATATGTCTAACAGTGTCAACAGCAAGGGCCACTGCTTTCAGGATCTAGCTGTCTATCTATCTACTGGTTGCATTTGCTAAATCTGTTTGTGATTTATTTATTTATTTCTTTTTTGTGACCCATTTTATGCGAGAAGCCATTGGCCCCCAATGTTTTTCACTTAGTCTAATCTGGCCCCGATTCTGCTGTTCCCCGAGATGAACTTGAGTTGAGGATAGCTGTACAAAGAAGGGACAATGAAAGAGCTCTGGGTGAGTATCATATTTTTTTCTATTCACACGGATAAAAACAGCAGATCAGTTTCTGCTTTTGTCCGTCACAAGTTTAGATTACACGTGACATCAAAGATTAGATAAATAGGTGCTACTAAAAAAATTACGTCTTGTACATCTGAGGAAAGATATATTGAAGGATTTTTTTCTGTTTAGACTGATGCAGTTCTGCCCTGCCCTTTACCTGAGAAAATATAGGGATGTTTTTTATGATCTTAGACAATTCTCATTAATGTCTAGCTACTTACTTACTTACTATATACTGCAAATTAACTTTAAAAGCAAAATCCCCAGAAACCTCCACAGATGCTGTAAAAAAAAAAGCAGCCTGTGAGAAATTCAAATTGTGAGCAGCTTTGAGAGATGACAGGGTACAAAGGCAATCACAGGGCAATTATTGCCACAAATGGACTTCACTGGGATCCGAGAGTAATTAGCCAAGACTTCCCTTAACCAGACCCATGCTGTCTAATTCCTTCATCCACAGAGAGCAAAACCGGAGAAGCAGGCCTAATTTTAAAAGCAATCTCCCGATCCCATCATAAGCCTGGGATTTTCATTAGCATCTTGTTACTGCTCAACAGCACTGCAATTACCTCTTAATTGGAGCTCATTTTGCTCTTATTTATGGAATAATAATCAAGACTGCATGCCACTGAGACTAGAATTAGGTGAGAGTGGCTACATATTTGAATGCCAATAGTTGACTGAGAGAATCTGTTGCCAGGTATGCTATGTAATGTGTCATGCTTTTAGTTAAAAAATATCAGTTCTGTCAGTCAGTTCTGTAAAACTCTACTTGGACTTAGAGGTGCTTTGTGCTAAATGCTAACATCAGTGTGGCAACATGCTCACAATAACAACATGAAAGACAATTTGGGGCTCAAGCCAGCATGGACCATGGAAAGCTGCTAAAGGATCACGACCTTTGACGGTTTATGACACCAGCATGAGAAGATAGTAACAGGTTTTATGACCATGAGACAGGCATGCATTCATTTATGTCAAAATCTCTGCCAGGCCAAGGTCTTCTTTGGCAACACTTTTTCTCGATTGCAGAAATACTTTGGGGATATGCCTTAATAGCTTAGTTACTAATATCCACCAAGTTTGGTGATGCTTGGACAAATTGTTGATTTATGGCCAAAGTTTTGCAAGTGAAACTGGAGCACCCTCTTTTTTGGTGATCTGAGAATGATTTGTGGTATGCCACGCCCTTTATCTATGTATTTATTTATTTGCATTTGTAGTGCCCCCTAGTGGTTGATTTGAACTGGGCACGTGTGTTGAATTTCAAGTAAAGTCTGCCTTATATTTGGTCTTCATGCGTGTGACCCCTGATCACCTCATTGAATATTTGGATCTGATCAACTGTTTGTGCTGTTTGGTGCTTTTCTCTGCAACTGACACCCATTTTTGTGATAAATCATTACAGTGTTACTACTTTGCATTGTTTAACGTGCTTACAATTACCATGCTAACATGCTAATGTTTAGCAGGTGTTATTTAGCATGGTCACCATTTTGCCAATTAGGGATCAGCATGGGAGTGACAATTTATAAGATCATAAAAAAGTATTGGAAATTCAAAAAAATTGGCTTAATGGTGACAATAGACAAAAATATGTTATTATGATTCATCCTCTGGAGATAATACATGTCTGTCATGTCATGGCAACCTATTTACAAACACAACTAAAGCACAGCTGAGACTGATGGGATTATCAATCGTTTGCAGTTATTTGGGCATCAACCAGGACGTTACATGGAAAGTTAGGGAAGCTTTTCTGATTCAAATTGTGGGGGACGTCAATATCTGTAACAAGATTTACTATGCTGGGATATTTCCTTAAAATTATACATACATATTTCACCTGTTAAAGTGAAAACATTAACAGGCAGTTGGTAGCTGAAAAGTAAGAGGATCATTAAAGTTAATAGGATTCATCCCCTGGGGAACATAAATATCTGTACAAAATTGCAACAAGTAGTTGCTGAGATATTTCAGTCTGGAATGAAAAAACAGGCCAACACTGTCATCTGCTATGTTGCTAGCATGACTAAAACATTTACAGTATATTTAGAGAACAGCATCTGTTGGTTATCACATTTAAATTGTACAGCAATACCATACAGGCACTGTGGGCAGAGTGGATTGTGTCTGTGACTTTAAATTCCAATTTGACAAAATTAATTGCACCCTGATTGTCACAGAAAAGGCCTCTAAAGCAAGGAATTTACAGACCTTCCAAACACGACACCCAGCTATAAAAGAAAAGAAAAGAAAAGAAAAGAAAAGAAAAAAAAAGGCAGTCATACTGACGCACTTGGCAAGGCAGAAAGAAATGACTAGGCCTTCACTGGGCTCTGTCCTAAATGCCTCCCATAGATCAGGTAGACAGAGCTAGAGCCAGAACTAATTGAGCACGGCTGGTTCTCCTGCTGGACTGGGGCAATTCCCCCTCTGTGACTGATGGATGTGTCTCAGAGGAAGAGCCTGGGCCTTCTGCTGCTATCACACTGCCTCATAATATCCAGTGGATTATATATATATATATATATATATATATATATATATGTGTGTGTGTGTGTGTGTGTGTGTGTGTGTGTGTGTGTGTATAATTGCACTTCTACCAAGGTGCAAAGCAAACAGTAAGGTGCTAATATAATAATTTAATTGAATGAATGTTTCAAACTGCCTTGTGTACCTGATATGAATATCTACCTGCTGAGACAGCAGTCAGGCCTTGATAACAAGAAATATGACAGCTCTGCAGTTTCATCCACTGACTAAGTATTAATTAACTCAGCTACAATCACAAATATTTCCTCATAAAGTCCAAAGATGCCTAATTCATATGTATCTGTTTGACAGAAAACGCAATATTGTAATCACTGTCTGGACAAGCTGTAAAAAGAATAGAATCTAGACAAGTGGAAGCTGCTAAACTTCCTAGTCTGTAGAACATTGTAGAAAAAAAAATGCAATAAAGATGTCAATTATATGACAGGACCAAGTTGACAGCCACGTTGACAGCTCTATGAAGCTGTACTTAGGCTGAGATAAATCAGCACAGTAAGATGCTCTCAATTATAATGCTATCATGCTGATGTTTAGCAGGTAATATTTAGCATGGTCATATCTTAGTTTAGCATTCTAGAAATACTAACATTTGACAATTCCCAACAAACACAAAGTACAACTGAAGCTGATAGGAAAGCCACCAGATTTAAAGGTGTTTAATCATAAACAGTGTTGGAATTTTAAAATTCTGACCTAGCTACAGAAAAAGTCAAGGCATGACCAAAGTGATTTTTGTGATTATTGTGATATATTGTGATTCATCCTCTAGGGATAGCCCAATGATGACCCTTTGTAAACACTGAAATAAGTACAGCTGAGGCCAATGGAAATTTCATTAATTTTGGGGGTATGTGGTCATAAACCCAGGAGTAAGAAGAAAAGTTGGGGAATGGCCAAAATTATTCCAGTTCATGCTATAGAGGACATGAACATCTGTAACAAAATATGTGATAAAATATTTTGTTTAAATGATTTGTAAATATTTCACTTGGTTAAGTGGATACATTGACATGGTGATGGTGTTAGATGAAAAGTTTCAGGATAGCTTGAGTTGGCTGAACCCTACCCTAGGGTTAATTACTATACACAATTCCATGACAATCCAACCAAAAGTTGTTGAGATATGTCAGTCTAGACAAATGTGGTTGCAACAAAAAGGCCAACATTAAAGAATTGGAAGTAGCACTATAGAAAAAGTCAATGGATCACCAAAGTTATTATGATTCATCCTCTAGGGACAATGGATCTCTTAGCACTTTATGACAAACCATTCACAAACACAATACTAAACACAGCAGAGGCAGCTAAGAATGTCATTAATATTGCAGTTATTGGGATATAAACCGAGGAGTTAGAAGAAAAGTTAAAGGATGGCCAGAGATGCAATTTCATGACAATTCAACAAGTGCAAGTATAAAATTTAGACCTGTTGTTGGCACCTCAGGAAAAGTCAAGGGATCAGCAAAGTTATTATGACACATCCTTGGGGGATAATAAATGTCTTAACATTTTATGGCAACCCTTCGCAAACACAGTACTACACAGAGCTGCAATCATTCAATAGATAGATAGTTAAGATATTTGAGTCTGGACTAAAGTGGACTGACTCACTGACCAACAGTGAATTCCCCAAAGCCACGCCACTGACATGATTTTCAGTGAAGTCTCCAGACTTAAGATGTGTGTCAATTGCAAGATAATCCTTGAAATAAATCTACATTTTTTAAGTTACCACTCGATCAAATGAGTTTGTGCAATGTACAGATGAAAGTGTGACAATCTTAAATTACAGTAATGTGGCAAAGGGATATGGATGAAGGCATAGGTAGGTTAACACAGGCTCATATTAATAAACAATATCAGTGGCAAGGAGGAACGGTGTATTATATCAGGTCCTGTATTTCTTTTAAATCATCTTGAGGATTGCAGGTTTTGGAGATGTAATTGAACACAAGGGGACTGTTTCCTGCCTGTGGGAATGCTGTGATTTACCCTCCATAGTAACAGGCAGGCCACTGAGTTGTGTGTATGAAAGTTTTATTGTAACCAATCACACCATAGAAACTGAAGGTGGTCATGTATTTAATGACAAACTGTGTAAATCGAACTGACGAATTAAAATTGCCAGATCTACTGCTAGTGGATTTTTGATTAAAGCCCCTTTCACACATACACTGCAATCCTGAACTTATCTAGACATTACCTGGAGGAGCTGCATGTGAGAATGTAAATGTTCAAATCAATTGGAACGGGTATAAGATGAACTTTCCTTGTCAGGTCACTGGTACGGCAACTGTTCACACAACATGCGAGTGAGTGTGCAGATGATATTTCTCTCACACAACTGGTGTGACAGCAGAAAAATACAAGCAAGACGAGATTCATTCAACTTCTGTCTGAATCTTCCATTGCAGAAATCAATAGACAAATTCAAGAAACCGCAAGAGACTTGTTTTTTTAAATTATAAACTGGCTGTGTGAACAAAACACTGCAATTTCCGCAGTGTACTTTTTGCAACCTATCCTGCCTCCTGAACCCTCAGGAGGCTAATTTCCCGTTGGTGATACCCCATCTGACACAGACAATAGGATCTGGTAGGAGGGCAACATAAATGTTTGCAAAGGCCGTTCCCCCCATGTCCCCAAACCAAAAGTCTCAATGCTGAATTGCAGTTTAAGAAAAATTATTTATTACTCTGGGCCAAGTCAAACTAGCAATAAACTGAAGCAAAACATCTTAGGGTGAACCCAAACCAAAACAACAACAAAATTAACTATCTGCCCAAAATTGCTGTCTGACAAAAGGCATTCACTAAATCTGGCCCTCTAAGATACAGCAGAAACCAGAAAATAGAGAACCAAAGAATTTGGCAGCTCACTCCTACTGCCTTAGTGCCTATTACAAAAATAAAGTATATTGTCATTATAGATACTATGTTCATACAAGTACCCACGCCGCCAACTCAGGCAGTAGATCTTACACAGCCTCACCGGGTTCAAAACTTGTGAATTTAAACAGGCCTACTGTACTGCTCATTACACAAGCTATCCTGTTGACCAGAAACAACAAATCTAATATATTAGTTGAAGGAATCGTCATCAGAACCAGACAGATTTAAATTCATAGACTCTGAAAGTTAGGACAGTATGAGGAAAATACTGAATATTAAAAGAAAATCACGTTCACACTTTAAGGAGGCAGAAAAGCATCATCACAGACCATGTGCATATTAAGTGTCATGGTTCTGTGTTGTTTCTGATCACTGTAGTTTGAGATGTAACAATCACCACTCATTGCTTTTGTCCCTGGTCTTCCCTACTAACATACTTTTACTTTATCTCCCAGCGTCTGATAATCTACCCCCCAAAAAATCAAATTAGCATTAGATATTTCAGTACATTTTCTGTTTATTTGTTGTTGTTTTTTTTACAATAAAAGACTGTGGCATTTTGTTAGGAAATTGGCATTTGAAGGTTTAAAAAAAATATATAATATTTTGTAATAATGATCAATACTGAAGTTAGTTAAATGATTTAACTCCAAAGAAGTGAAAAATAATATTAATTTGTCTTATTTTTTAAAGCAGTTTCAGAGGAGGGCATTTTTGTCCTCTTAGGGGATGAAAAGGAAATATATTTTGAAATCACAAACTGCACATAAAATGAAAATGCACCAAAATCATCTTTATAACTGATCATTAACATATCTCAGAATCTTATACCCACCAAAAAAAAAAAAAAACAAATCAGGATTTATTATTCAGAAAATAATTGATTTTCTGTTTTTTTGTCATTAATGAACGACACAAAATGAAAAAAACAGTGGCAAGATATTAGCATTTAAAGGTTTAAGAATTCTGAAAATGAACGATTTTGTATGAATTGTATTGCACTGTATATATTTGTATTTTATGATTAAGACGGAAGTTGGTAAAAGATTGAAACACAAAAAATTTAAATGATATTAAATATTATTTTTTAAGGCAGTTTTAGGAAGGACATCCTTGTCCTTGGGAGGCAGAAGGGGAACAGAGGGTTAAAAAAAAAGCAGGGAGGAGTAATTTTTATATTATCGAGAATCTTATCGTTAATGTATAATCACCTGAGACTAAGGATTGTTGTGTTTTCCTGAGCTTTGAATGAGCGCCTCATATTTACAAAGGGAGTGGATCCTTTTCCACAGAACTAACCAAGTTGCACAGCCATGTTTGAACATAAGCCCAGAATGAACAAGCCAAACACTGGCTCTCAAGACGGACATTCACATTTTTTTTACATTTAAGTGATGCCTCTGTAGGTTCTGTTCATGCTTGGTTTGGTAATGGATATTTAGTTGGTTGCACTAAGCAAGCTCACCACTTGATAGCACTAAATAATACACACTGACCCTGAATTTTGAATGAAGATTTTCAACTGTAGTGGAGTATTTTTACAGTGTGGTATTAGTGCTTTTACTTACTAAAGATCTGAATACTCCTCCCACCACTTTTAAGGTGGCAGTTGGGTCTCATGCAAAAGATAGATAATAATCTTGGAAAGTTTCCAGTCACAGAGCTCCTCAGGGGAAGTACAGTATTTCATCCGGGTGGATGATTCCCAAAATCAATTCTAGATATCTGAGATACTGTGAAGGTTGACAAAGGTACTTGACATCTTGAGTTCAGCTAAGGTTGAAGAGTTAATGTACACACTGGATCAAAGTGATGCAGTATTCAGCAGTGGTAATTACTGACATCTAGAACATTGTGTTCCCTTATCTATTTACCTTCATTTCTTTAGAATGCTGCTAGCAATTGATGACAGAGTGCAGTAAGCGTGTTGGCGAGAGAACCTTGGTCCTCTTTCGATATTGCAAGATAACGCAGTTTGTGTCATGTATCAACTTTAACTGTTAAAAAAACCTGAAAAATGTGACTCTATGATGTTCCTGTAAACAAGAGAGCATGTTGTGTATGTATGCTGTGTCATGCTACAAAAACACTAACCTTACAGAACATAGCAAATCTCACCGTACTGCTGTGGCCCTGCTCACTCTGCAACCATGCTGTGTTTGAGCCATTATGTGCCATTTTTTCTACTGTTATTGGAAATCCTGGAACTTTTGGGAGAGGACATCAAGCCTGTTTGCTTGCTGTAAAGTGCTTATTACAGTTTTCAAGTAGGTGGATAGTACCAGCTGTTAGACCCATACCAATCTCTTTGCTTCCGGTGTTCACAGCCCTTTTTTGTATTTTATAACCACTATTTTTTTTTACATATCTCGCTTGATTTTTTTCCAAGTAGACAATATAATGTATACATAATATATTCTGGTCATGCTGCAGGCATGGCTCTAGGGATGGGGGCTAAGTAAACAGTGAGTTATTTTGTGACTAAAATGTCCTGCAGCAAGAGAAAAATGCTGTAAAACAGGGTTTTTTTTTTGTTAAACTTTTATTTATTTAGGGAAGTTTTACTGAGAAGAAGCCTGTCTTGAGCACGAACACCCATTTGCATAGTTTGACACATAACACACCTGGAAGCTGCTCAGTACAACCGCAGACTAATATAGCAAGTAAGCAGCTCCGTAGGAGCAGTTAGCGTAAAGGGCCTTGCTCAAAGTCACCTCAGTGGTGGATAAGAAAGCTATACTTCGTATTTTTTAACTTTCCCCAACCAGATTTATCCTGCTGGTCTGTGGACTGATCTAACAACCTCCCGGTCACAGGCTCGCATAATCTAACCTTCGGGCCGCCACAAATATATAACTCAAAAAATCATAGTAAAGCTCTCAGTCAGTTTGCTGATCATTTTGCATTGATCAAATCACAATTTTTTGAAGGCCAAATACGGGTTTGCCATATTATAATACAGTAGCCAAGAACAAACAGATTACACACTAGCTTAGAAAGAACCATTTGAATTTTTGCTCCGTGCACCATAGTTCTTCTGCATTTTTGGTACATAGGAGAAGTTTCAGTTCTGCAATCTCTAGATGGTAAATTCTGCACACCGGACCTGTAAATATTAATCAGTTACAATCCATGTTACACAGAATGAATTTTAATATAGCCTAGTTATATCAGAAAAGCCCAGCCGGATCTATCTTATACGTCACTATGCTTATCTGGCCAGCATGTGCAGCCAGTGCCTCTCTGCAGAAAACTTCTGGCAAAATGCTGCAGAGTGCTTGTTTATCACCTAATAAAAAGTTGTCATTGTAGGTCTGTGAAGAATGGGCTCCGCTATAGGCTGACAGATGGCTGTGTTCACTAAACCATACTGACAACTTCATCAGTCGTCGCCATCGCATCACCATCCATCAGAAGAGAACAATTACATTATCATTCATCTCACCAAAGAAATTACGCAACCACTTGTCCAGGAAGAAGCTTAGTTATCATCAATGACCAAGACCTCCACCCATTCAGTGTTGCCGTGGCATGACAGCAGATTCCATGCACACTGTTTCACTGCAGCACCCTGCAATCACACTAAGGGACTGTGGGATTATTTTTGAGATGAAGAGCGGATGGTTGAGATGGATCAGTTTGTGCAAACAGTGACCCAAGTCAATACTCAGTTCCTCAATGGTCAGTTTGTTCTTTTTACTGCATTGTTGTTGATGGAAAACACAGCAGTAAATCTGATGATTGTTTCACACACATGAACAGATTACAAAAGCCACACTTCCTTAAAACTTAAATTATTGTAAATGTGCCAAAGTTTTTGGATGTCATCATCCTTGAGTGACCACCCATCCAAATATCAGACATCTTGGCGTATCATAGCAGGATTACTGATATTGTTAAAAACAACTGTGTATGAGATGACCTAGTTTCAGGGTGTTGTGTTTGTGCATGCTGGCTCATTCTAGCTCACAGGCACACTTGATATTATCAGTTTCACCTGTGCTTTTTCTGCTATGATATGCCATCATTTCTGTTGTGAAAAAGGTGTACTGTAGTGTTAATATCTCACACTGTAAGACCTGTTTTTCTATCATTTTAGTGGTTCCCACATAAACACCGGGTAAATTTTAATTTCAACTCTGTCTTTCGAATTTGCATTTAGGCTGGAAATCAGAAGTGAACTGACACTGAATATGAAAGATATATAATTTACTAAATACCAGTTGAAACTGAGGTTGAAGTAAAAAATGAAAAGGGGAAAAGAGGAAAATAATAGAAGACGTATGAAATCCACATTGCATTCAGAACAGGGTACACTATCCACTATCTGATCCAGTTCCCCCATAACTTCCTGTAAGGTGGGAACGGGACCCAGTTTCTATCTCTGAAATGCCTCTATATTGATTTTCATATCAAATCAAAATGACAATCTCCCTCTCCCTATCTGCACTTTAAACAGCTTATGTATTATCACTCCTGACAGAGATGAGCGCATTATGATCTGCTTTGGATTTATTGTATGCACCCTTATATTTTCTTTTACAAGGACAAGCCCACCTGTTCTCATCCCAACTCGTCACATGGTCGCGCTGACCTGCGTCTGCCTATGACACTTTAGGTATCCTTTTGAATCAGCTGTTTATGCTCCTGGATGTTGTCTACGTGATGTTAACATATAGACATGCTGTTACCATTATGTCAACAAATGCACATGGTGGGACGACACTGCAAGATCTTTATGTTTAAAGCCGCATGGGCGGCATCACTTGAGAATGCAGCCGGACGGAATCAGAAAAGTACACTTATTGGGCAGGCAGGTGGGGAAGTGGATGGGTCCCATGAACAACTGACTTTTGTGTAGGAGTCCAGTGTTTGCTTTCCATGTGGATGTGTGTGGGGTTTTTTGTCTACACCTTACCATATGCCTCTTTTTCCTAAACCTGTCCACGACTTTGTTCCTTCATCCCAACCATCGTGACAGTCTGTGCTGTTGTGAAAACATAAGGACCATGCTGCACCATGTGCATCTGTTGACACCACTGTAAGGGCATCCTGGAGCATGAACAGCTGATGCAGAAGGCTCATTTATTGCACACCCCTTGGAATAGTGATAGTTGAAGTGCTCTTGTATTCAGCCATTTACAAGCTCCTTGTATGGAGAGCTGAGGCAGAATGGAGTCTCCAAAAAGAGGTAGCTGCCATCACTAACTAGGAAATATCCTGGGGGAGGGTATTATCTTTCTAGGTAAATTGGGCTGCTCTTTAAAATCCATGTATCATAGACAGATCCAGGGTAGCCCACAAATATGTCTATGAACTTTCCTTGTGACTCACATATGCCCTGCATGTTAATGGAGAAGAACCCTTTGCAGTTTAGGTAGTCCAGTCGGGGATGTGAGGGGGGTTTGATCAGTATGTGGCTGCCATCTATTGCACCAGCAGCTTTGTAGGAAGCTGCACCTCCTGATAGCTGTCCAAATCCAGCCCCAACTGTGTCCAACTCTCCTGCATTTGGGAGGGAAATGGCAATCTTCAGGTTTACTGAAATCTTCTGCGCCGCTTTGTGAATTACTCGGTGGACTGTAGATTTCGGCACACTACTGACATGGCCCAGAACTACTCCTCACTGATCTTTGGATGTTTTCTTCTCATGCTGCCCCTTGCTCTTCTCAGTGTTGTCATTACATGCTCTTGGGGGCAGACATATTGGATGAGCAGCAATGTCATTTCCAGGGAATTGCGATGGTTTAATGGTAGGGTTGTCAAGGCAAAATGCAGCTCCATGTGAATCTTACCTGTAGCCAAGACCACACTCTCCAGTTACTCTAATTATATCACTAATGCGTTCTATAACACGCCTCTTTGTCCTAACCTGCCCTCGATCTGCTAAGACTTGCTGTTCACTCAGGCCTCTGAGGAAATAGGCCTCTGCGCTATCTCTTTGTGCCTTGCTTTTCTCATGCCCTTCTATTCTCTGGTGGGAATGTCTCCATGCCCCTCTGGTGAATGCACTATCACTGTCAGATTTGACAACGGAGGACACACTGAGCATGAAGGAGTGGTTTGTATCATTGCAGGACAGCCAATTTGTGCCATCTTTTTAGTGGAACACTTTTTGGATGTTTTTTTTTTAATAGGTGGTGTTTGAAGAATGATTCTAAATCTTTTGGTAGAGGTTGGGAAAAATAATCAGATGGCTGTTCTCTTCTTGTACTGACAGTTTCCCATGTCATCATTGCTGGGACTTACTTAAAAAACATTTTTTGGAGCTTCTGAATCAATTTTTTTTGGTCAAAATGCTCTGAACAGTTCAAAAAAATTGTGGGTGCAGAATCAGAATGGAACCAGTTCCATGTTGGTGGAAAAAGGGTAAGAGAGTCTCAGGAAGAGCTTCTACATAGGATTCTAAATGAGGACACTGTCTGAGACCTCCTTAAGTCCACAATATGTACTTAGCTTGAATTTGTTGTGGTCTGACATCCAATGCAAATTCTTTTTTACTATGTTCAGTGCAGAGGTGTTCAGCTAGTACATGTCCAAGCCAAGCGTCAACATCATTTTGAGGCACTGATTCACTTGCATCACAGTCTGCAAGCATCACTGAAATCTACTCCAGAAAGCTGGTCAAACCTTTTGCATTTTCTAGTCCTTGGAGTTCGCTGGCCAACTTTTGCTTGCTTTCTAGAGATGGTGGCGTATCCTACACTAAATAATTACTAGTAGCCGCCATGTCACTGGCACAGTTGATGACGGATGCGAGAGGATACCAAATATTCCTGGTAACTCAAGAGCATGGTTAAGTCCAAAAGTCAAAATTATGAAAAAAAGATAGAGGTATCATCACTTCCAAAGTTCACAACATGCTCTTATCTAAAGGAATGTTCTGCTTCAATCCATATTTGATGCTGTTTAGCCTGCAAAAACAACATTTTCCCTGTGGTCCTATTAGCCTATATTTCCCATCAGGCCTAGTTTGTAATAGCTTTGCTGTTTTATGTTCCAAAACATAAATCTCAGTTTTTGTTTATACAGTAATGTGTCAGTTCACAACATGGTTATTTATGCTGGTTTGCGTCATCTTTGTGATAGTGTATAGTTTACACCATCAGTGAGCTGGCTGTTACTTTTTATATATTTAATATGAGCTGTAATTTGTTGGCAATGGAGAGATATTTTATGATATTGTGTAATCAATGCCTCATGATACTGTCCTGAAATGCCCCTTGTTATCCAACTGATCTACATTTCCACAATTCTGGAATACGTGCAGGTACAGAGCTTAAGAAGTGGTAGAGTAGTATTTTAGTTACGAGGAAGGTGTTCTGTCATGCAGATTTGAGCACATTCTAAATGTCATGTTGACCAATCAAGATTGCTTGGTCAAAACTACTTGTTGCATAACATGGATTTGTTAATCATCAGGTATATTTGTTTCTTAGTCATTTCTTGGTAACCAGTAAAAATGTTATGCAATGTATTCTTGAGTATTACTTTGTTTATACAAGACTTTAATCATCCTGTATTGACTTCCTGCACACAGTAAAAGGGGAGTGTACTGATGACAATAGAAAGGAACTTGTAGAACAAGGCTGCAGGCAATCGGGAAATACATTTAAGATCTGCTACCGGAACTCAGTATAATAATCTTTTCCAGGTGTAGCTCTGTCTTACATGTTCTGCACTTTCAAGATGCATTTCCTATCTTGTGTAAACACCCAAGTAGGCTGTCGTGATTGTGTTAATCTTTCACCGCGTTACTAAAACATCACAAGAGCCTCAATCTGTACACAAATCATTGTGTGACTGTTATTTACACAAGATTACTGCTCATCTCAAAGAAGGAAGAGGAGTTACTAGTGCCCATTTTGATGCTCTGGCTCTTCATTATTTATAATGATTTTAATAAAATAATTAAGCCAAAATATATGTGTTGTTAGTGTTACTACATTAAAACAACTTCCACCACACAGCACCTGTATTGTGCCATTACTAATCATTTAGAGCAAGTAACTGCCAGAGACAGTTCTGCAAGTCACAATTATGTCTCAGGTCTTTGCACTCAAGTTTCAATTCAAGTCACAAGTCAAGACTGGCAAACCCAAGGTCAAGCCAGGCAAGGCAGGAGTCATGCCCAAAGTCAAGACCAGCAAGTGTCACGTTAAGTCCTGAGTTTCGAGTCAACATGCACTCTTCACCAATTGTGTCATTTCAACAACGATAGTAGTAACGATATATCACATTTAGAAAAAATAATAAATGCTTTTTCAAATTTGTATTATTTGTTTTCCTCTTCATTGTAACGCAAAAACATTTGTGGCGGAGCTCAATCATAAAAAAATAGTGCTGACATTACATAGAGCATAACATATAGTGCTATTAACCAGTATAAATGTTATATGTTTTTGTCCTGTCTTGTTGTATTTAAGTCATCTCATTTTGCCAAAATGTCAATTACTTTCTCATCCCAAACGATTCCCAAAATATTTTCAATCAAAGAGGTTTAAGTCCAAGTGAATTCACGAATCATGGTGTTAAAGTCAAAGTAGCTGAAGGGGCCCTTAGAGTAAGCGCAATAGAAACTTTGCAGCCCATCTTACACTATGTACAATTTAAAAAAAAACAAACTTTATGTATCCCCCCACCCTGTCAGATGAACACAAAACAAAAAAGGGGAAATATCAACTAAATTAATATCTAAAAGAAATACATAAAACAAATTAAAATAGTATAAAAAAAATAAAGTGAAACAAAATAAAGAAAACATACAACATTTTCCGTTACTTGTTTTTTGGGTTGTAGCTTTCACTCCCAGACCACCCACGAGCAGGTTACAGGTGACCTGCCACTGTATGGGAAAGATTTATTTAATATTTCTACCATTGTATTACTTGTAATTTATTGCATTGCCTTCTGTGAAGTATTTCTATAAGCCCAGGTGAGTTTCTTACTTTTTTTAATGGTGCACATAAATGAATAGAATAGAAAATATAATAAAAGTCAGATGGTCTACACACAGCCCAATTGTCAGCGTCTATTTTTGGGCTAAATTAGGACCAAGTCAGACCAGTTTTTAAAGTCTTTTTGGGGGCTAATTTAAGCCGACCAAATTTAGCCAAAAAAAAAAAAAAATCTAAATGACATCTGGTGCTCTATGGGTAGTCCCATGCGAGTAGGGCTTTAGAGAAAATAAAGACAACACTTACTCTTTGTAGATCTCACTGGACGGCAGTAGCTCTGCTGTCGTGGAATCCGCCAGCTCACTTTTCAGCCATCTGTAGGTTAAAGATGAAAATAACTTTAATCATTTATTTTAATTACTTTTTTTTTTAATGTAAGATGAGCATTTTTTTAAAATGTATAACAACAATTCATTTCAACTGAAAAACCAGATAATTAAATTTTAACTTTTCTAAATGCGACAAATTTAACTGTTTGGTTGTAGGTCGTCCCAAACTGTGAGTCCTGAACAAAACAGTTTATGTTTATGCTCAAATATTAGCTTCCACTTAGCTGAAAATTTACAAAGTAGCTACATGTTTTGCTTATGTAGCAAACCATCATAATATACTTGCGGTCACAGAGCAAAAGACGGAGAAAATATTTAATAACTATCCAGCATTGCGCCTCTTTAACTAGTTGATAACATAGTCCAACTTAGACCACATCACAGAATGTGGACTGGTAGCTGGAAAGCCAGTTCACCTCCTTGACACTGCTGAGGTGCCCTTGGGCAAAGCACCAAGGCTCTAACTGCTTGGAGCTCTAAGTGTCAGCTCCATCACGCTGATATCTCTCTTTAATTAACGCGTATAGGTCCATAGGTCCTGTGTGTGCATGCATACGCACACACATCCATAAACAGGATTAGACCCTGAAAAATCTTTCCGTGCAATATTCACGATCATCCTCATGAGGATATGTGTACTGACAATATCCAGAGGCATATGCGACAGATGACATATTTTCCAGATATCTATGGCTATGTGAAAGATAAAATTGTATACCACTGAGTCTTTCAGGCTAGCTGTAAGCTCCGTTGTCTTTGTAAGATTTTTGGGGTAATGGAGACTTAACCTTGTATTTATACTATAGATAAATATTACAAAATTAGCATCTCGGACAAATTAGTTTAATGTTAAACATGTAATCCCTAACATGCTTGTGTAAAGATCAGTACTCGACCACAGATAATCCGTCTTTTTGGCCAGCTGAGACAGTATTGCAGATCCGTGAATATGTCAGTCAGATTTCTTTGTATCTGCAGTTGCCTGAAAATCTGTTGCTGGTATTTTTCCAGATCTGCGATCTTTGCAATGTTCCAATCTGGTATCCTAACAGATATGTCACTGATATTATATGTGGAAAACATATTTATGGATCTGCTAGGGATCCAATCTTCCAGGATACTTTCTGAAAACGTTTTGGACATGTGACAGATCCAAAAACTCGTATACTGTTGGAACTTTACGGATACGAGTCCTTTCTGTCCAGTGGTAGATGATGAAACCTTCAATCATAAATTCAACATTGCTCCTGCTCTTATAAGTGTAAGTATAAGTGAGGTCTGAACTTTTCTGTTTTATCTATCTATCTATCTATCTATCTATCTATCTATCTATCTATCTGTCTATCTATCTATCTACCTACCTACCTACCTACCTAACTACAGATAGATTTGTCTCCGAGTTGTCTGCCTTACAAGGGCAACTCCCTGGTTATAAACCTGAGATTTAACTTTACAGCTTGATAAAAGCCATTGGTGGTTTGTTAATTTTTAACAGGGAGGACAGACCTCCCCAACACTGCTTTGTTACGTAGTGATGCTTTTAATAATCACAACGCTCTCGGAAAATATGGTGAGACATGGTATATTACTTCCCCATTGGATAAATGAAATATAAGAGTCTGTCCAGTCTGGACTGAAAGCTGTTTTTGCTGTCAACTTTTTTTCTATTTAGAACATGCTGTGTGAAATGTTTTTTTTTGTTTGTTTGTTTTTTTCACTATAGTTGCTTATTTCTTCCACCTGGCCCATAAAGTAAGATTTTTTTCTCTTGAAAACAAAAATTAAAACAGTTTTATAGTGTGCATATCATAACATCATCTGTGTTTTCAGAGCGAAAATTTGTGTAAAACTAAAAATATTTAACAAAGAATCTTTGCTGGTCCGTAGTTTTCTTTTATAAATGTTAGTGCCAGTCAGGAAGAGGTTAGGGTTAGGAATTTTGTTCCTAACCCACACTGTGTTCAATAGCCTGTTGTTATGGGACTTAATCTTTATAACATGAGATTTTGGCCAAGTATATTCATAAAACAGTAAAAAAGAGCTCACACAATGTAACTATAAACTTTGTAACCTGTAAGTAGATAATAACGTAATGTGATGCACATATTGCCTCAGATGAGGCCATAAAAATTACTCATCCAAGTATTGCACCACATATAGAGACATGACTTTGATAATGCAGCGTGTACACCCTTAGGCCTGTGGTGTTAGCACCACAGCATAAGCATATGGTGAGGGGAGCTCACTGTGCCCTCTGCTTCACTGTAAGGTGAGGAAGAGCCTGTTTTGGCTGACTCCAAAACGGAGTCCATGCACATAGACCCGCATGTTAAAATGCCCAACTTTACAGCAAAAATAAACATCCTGTTTGTGAGAGAAATTTCTTCCAAAAATATGAGACTTGCGGTGTGATGAATCAAAAATCTTTAATGCATGAGCTCATGGAGGGAAGACAAACTGTAGTTTTCTCTTGACAATGCGGCTTGGACTGACTTATATACCTGGTCATCTTCCACGATCACCACAAGGAACAAGATCTTAATAACCATTCTACATGAACAATTAAACAATAAAACACTAAACTGATAGAAAAAACAATACCCCTTTCGGGCAAACAGATGATAAAACACCACCAGGTGGGAACATCTCAAAGGGACAGTCACTGCACCATAAAATCTTATAGACAGGATGTACAGCTGCACCTATCACACAGATCAAACATGCCTAAAAATCTCTCACATTCTACAAAAGACAGTTCTTGATAACTGATTTCAACATTCATGACAACTGTTAAGAGGGTTCATTTTTTATATAACTCACCCATTTCCACTGTATGAGGTCAAATATGGTCACTTCTAACTCCAAAAACCCCCAGCAAACCCTAAGATGACAACATCTGAAATGCTAAACTTTGGCTTCAAAACAGCAGTCCACAAACCAATGGGTGATGTCACAGTAGCGACACCCATTATTTATCCTGTCTGTGGCTTTGCCTCATAGAAAAGTCTGCCGCATTTGAAATCAAGCACTTCATAAACTTAAGAGCCACTGTTTAAGAGCTGTCATGACACTACCTGCACACCCTGTGGCAGTGGCCTGTGAGAAACTTTCCTAAATGCTGCAAACTGCTGATGAGCAAAATCCAAAATCATCACCTCATCAATCATCTGTTGTTTGGAAGCATTTTAAATTTAAAAGGGAACAAGTTATATGTAAAAAAAAAAAAAAAAAAAAAAAAGTCCATGAGACTTGTGTCTGCACTGCAAAGGAACACAATAACTTGTCAGAATCTGGTTTTATTGCCAAGTATTTTTACATATACAAGGAATTTGACTTGGTGTTTTGGTGCAAAACATACAGGAAGAATAAAAATACTGAATTTGAATAGTATAAGACGTAAGATAAAAAATCTAGAAGACTTTAAAAATATAAAATGAAAAAATAGAATATAAAGAAACCCAAAATGTATGTACAAAAGGGGCAATGGAGGAAGTACAGATGTGCAGAAGTTGGTTTTACAGTGGAAAGTATCTATATTCTAAATAAATAAGTTAACTAACTGTGCATGTAAAGAAATCCCATCCAGTGTGAGTAAGTAATGTAATGCATAAAAACTGATTTAGAATTACAATAATGTAATGTTTTCAGATTTGGGGGTGAGTGAGAGCCTGTGTCATGTGGGCAGTTTATGATGGTGACAGCTGTTGTTCTATATATGTGTGTGTGTGTGTGTGTGTGTGTGTGTGTGTTATAACTTTCTACTTTGACAACGTAAAGTAATTCTTACCACATTGTCTTATTTAGGAATGAAATGACAGCAAGAAAAACTGCATGGGACTAGCATAAAGTGGGCAAGTGTGTAAATAGGAGACTGATAGATACCCATAGAAACAATTTGCATTCAGATATCTTGAGATCAAAGGTCAAGGGGCCCCTGTTAAATGACCATGCCGTTTTTCCATCCCCATAATTTAGCCTAAATTTGGAGCAATATTCTGTCCCCTTAGAGAGAAGCTAGCATGGCATGGCTGGCACCACTGGATTCCTCAGTTCTCAGTCACACAGTGCAGGGTGAAAATGGTGCTGAAATAAATATAGAATAAAAATGGAGCAGGTTGCTTTATTTACGTGTGGTACGTGAATTTGACAATATATACAGTGGATACAGCATTCTCAAATGATGTTTAATTCAAAAGAATATAAAACCATATAATTTACTGGTAGGTTGGATGCTCTGTTTTTACAGGGTCATTGCCCAGTGATTGTTTTGACACTATCAGCTCTGGACTGTGGAGGTGGCTACTTTATAGACCCCAGCAGCCACAGACAGGTTTCAATAAAGTAGGAGATGAGAAAGAACCTTATCTTCCTTAAAGCATTCAAAGAGCCTGGTGAGAGTCTTAAAGTGTCACATGACAGAGCCTGGGATTTACGTCCAGCATCAGGTGAAAGCCAAACCACCGGGTTCCTGTGTGCCTCATGAGCGATGTTGTAGCCATGTGGCTGAAATACTGCAAACGGTAAAAATGTTCATTCTTCCTTATTGTTTTTAATGTGTTTTGTAATTTTAGTGGACAACTGCTGAGTGTTTTTCATCCTGGGCGATTTTCCAGTGTGGGCTGAGAATGCAGTCAGACAGGGAACGACAGGGATATCATGTACTGCCGTTAAGTTATTGGCATTCGAGGTGTCATCCTCTTCCACAAACTCATATCATTTTTATCTGCTATGTCTTGTGATAATCTTTTTGTGTTATTACTTCTAGCTCTGGGGTTTACCCAGCCCACTGAATATGAGCATTAGATTTTCTCCTGCAGGCCCTGCCTGTAAGTTTCTGCATGGCTCGTAGTCTTTACATTGCAGCGATGTCGCTGATTTTTAAATTGCATTTTCATCCCTTAAAAAGTTTTACAATTATTTAGCCTCCCTACATGAAAAAGCATGGGGAAAAAAGAATCATAATTGACCTTGTTTGCTGTTTGAGTTGTCCTGTCAACAGTTTTACAGATGGCCTAGGGGGAAAACTGCAGGCCTATATTTCTCATGTCAGTCTAAAAATGCTGAAATGTAATCTCTGAATCAAAGGTGTGAACGACATTCTGTTGCATGCTTTTTTGATTCAATAATACAGAGTGCATTTTATTTTTCAGTTCGTGGAGATCTTGTATTATAAAGGACAGGTGGCAACATGTTGCTTGTCTGTAGTTAGGTGTTGGAAACTTTCCGTTTGGTTACAGGAACAATCATTTTATGTTCTTCATGTTGAGCACACTGTTGTTGAGACCACGTAGTCTGGTCGTTAGTGACAGATACAAAAAGTTACTTGTTTGAATTAATTTCAATTACTGGAGGCAATCTAATCAGCTCTATGACAAAAGAAAATCCTTTGAATAGGTAGGACTGGGACATGCAGGCTCTGACCTTTAAGAAATATCCGGTGATGGAGTGTTACAAATTACATTATTTCAAGTACAATACTTAAGGACAATTTTGAGGTACTGGCACTTAAGTATTTGCATTTTCTGTTACTTTAAATTCCATGCAACTTCATAATTGAACTTAATACTTTCGTTAGAATAGAGCTTTGAATTTTTTTTACATTTGTTATGTGTGCTTGAATTGTCCAGTAAAAATCATGTATCTCCAGATTCTGATATATATATATATATATATATATATATATATATATATATATATATATATATATAAACGAAAGGACTAAGCAATCCTTTGTTGTTTCAGAAACTTCTTCCAATTCTTACAAATATAATTATTTTAAAGCCCCAAATTATTATTGCCAAAGGGATGGTCCTTTTTTCTTGTCCTTTAGACCCTGTGAAGCCGTTTGTTCTCTGTTACTTGTCATGACAAATGTTCCATAAAAATGTCTTTTTCTTTGAGTTTTGGCCTGTAATTATCGGTAACAGTGAAATAGTTCGGTATGTCATATTCATATTAACAGATTGCATTTATTCCATTAAAGTTGCCAGAGCTCATGTACTAGGCGCGAGCCTCCGTTTCCAGCCCTGCATCTCGTCCAATCAGCTGCACTGTGTGAGCGCGCGATGTCGAAACACACAACAGCAGACTGTGTTTCCGTCTCATCTCTCTCTGGCACGGTACTTCAGCTGTTTTTTTTGTTTTTTGTTTTTTGTTTTTTACATTAATTATGAAAGCAGTCATATGATAACCCACACATTTCCCCCCTTCTTTTTCTTTATAATAATTCAAGTGGAGCATAACAATGTGATGTGGGAAGTCAGTTTTTTTATGCGCTCTGGCAGCTTATAGCCTCAAACCAATGTATAAAGTTTGTGTATGTCGCTCCTCACCGAGTCACTAGCGCTGCGGGCTGAGAGACGGATAAAGCGCTGCGCCAGGATCCGACCGAGAGACTTCACTCGACGACTTATCTTGTGGATAAATATTTAACTTTCCTGCATATCATATTTGTCAAGAACATCTGATGGAGTCTTTTAATATCCTGATTTTTATATTTCCCTTTTTTAGTGTCTTTGTCAGCAGGAGGAGAAGAGGATGACCTGGAACTACCGGAGGTACTTTCACTTTGTTCTCGACAAAAGCCACCTTTAAACCTCATTTAGATTTTTTTTATGGTTTTGTTGTGTCATTTATGGACCAACAAGTGTATGCCAATCAGAGACAAAACATTTTTATTTATTGGTCGTCATTTATATTTCAACAGAATTCTGAATTTACAGTAAAACTTTATTTTTCACTTTTTTTTTTTTTTTTTTTTTTGAAGGTCAGGATATATTCATACAGCCAAATAACAGAAGGAGAGGGCTAAAAATCTGAACATTTGCACAAAGAAATGTTCCTCTCCTATATTTTAATGTTTGGATGGATCTAGGACACCTGTGCGCAAACCACACCCCTCCTCATCGAAGAGCCAGTCCTCCTATCCAAAGACTTCATCCTGCACCAATGGGCATTCAGCTGGATTACCGTCATCCTCTGGCACCCTTACTGTCTGACGTTATAACTGGAGTAAGAGCAGATTTATTGTCTGGAGAGGTAGGACGAAAATATACAAAAAATAATGAAAATAATTTTAAAAAAATTCTATTATTTTTATTGAATTGATTTATTTATTCTATTCTTTTCTTTTTTCATTGCACAGTTTGTTTTAGTATTTTGTTACATTTTGGCTCATATATGTGAGCTTTGGTTTGCTCCTTAATAAATAAATCATATCCTGTGCCTGACATAAAAATGACCAATATAATTGCAGTACATGCTTTCCACCCCCAAACTGTCTTATTTGCTTTTGATCAGTATAGGTTTAAACAAACAAAATGATTTTATGAGACTTTTCCACATTTATGACTCGTGTTTTTTTTTTACCACACACTTTGTCTACAGGTTGGAACGGTTTTCCAATCCTGAGCATCACACAGCCAAGATGAATTCCAAAGTAAGGGTGCTCCTTTTTGTCCTGTCTGTGACAGGCATGTGTGTGTTTTGGAGAGCATATTTGTTACCTTACTCCCCGCCTCAGCTGGAAAGCCCCTGCGCTTGTGAGCGATGTTTATCTGAAAAGGATCAATGGTTCACACAGCGTTTCAACAAATTTGTTGAACCGTTTTTGTCAGCAAACTACAGTCTCTCAGAGGACGCTTTCAACTGGTGGAAGGTAGGTTGTTACCTTGCAGGAAAACCTGTTATGCAAATCAGTATCACTAAGTAAAATTGAGTCACATCCCTGTGGCGACAACGCCTGTCATTGTGTTTATATATTACAATTCATACCTGGTCTAACAGCAGCCTGTGCTTTGTTTGTGACAGCACCTACAGACTGAGAGGCGCAACTTCACTACCTACAGAAAAACAGTGAACAGGATGTTTCAGATGTTATCACCCAAACCAGATGTTGTAGAACCCAGCCCTGACCGCTGCAGGAGTTGTGCCGTGGTGGGGAATTCTGGGAATTTGAGGAGATCACATTATGGACCTCTCATAGACTTCCATGACATTATCATAAGGTAAATCCTCCAGCTAAAGAAAGCTGTTTCAATCAACTTTTGCCAAATGACAGGAGGCCGGGGCCAGTCACATTTGCAGCATACATGTTTCCAGGATTGAGGACATTTCTAGTATTTGAGGATGTTTCTAGGATCTGAGGACATTTCTAAGATTTTAGGATGTTTCTGGGATTTTGAGAGATTCCCAGGATTTTAGGACATTTGTAGGATTTGAGCACGTTTCTCTGATTTAAAGACGTTTGAAGGATTTTAGGATGTTTCTAGGATTCTAGGACGTTTCTAGGATTTTAGAACATTTTTAGGATTTTAGGATGTTTCCAGGATAGCAGGAAGTACAGGATTTGGGGGCATCTTTAGGAATTTAGGATATTTCTAGGATTTTAGCATGTTTCTAAGATTTCAGGAAGTTTCTAGGACTATAAAATGTTTCAAGGATTTTAGAACATTTGTAGGATTTCCGCATGTTTGTAAGATTTTATGAAAGGATGTTTCTAGGATTTTAGGATGTTCCCTGGGTTTTATGACACTTCTAGGATTTTAAAACATTAACATTTTAAAACATTTATAGGATTAACAACATTTTTAAGGTTTCAGGACATTCCTAGGGTATTTAAACATCTCTAGGACTTTAAGTCAATTCTAGGATTTTAGCGTGGTTGTAAGGACATTTCTGGGACTTGAGAATCTTTGTAGGATTTTAGGACAATTCAAGGATTTTAGGACATTTCTAGGATTTTGGGATCTAAAACCTACTGATGTTTCTAAGATTTTGGGGCATTCCTAAGACTTTAGGACTATGACTTCCCTAATGTATTATATCCCTCTGTTTAGAATGAACACTGCTCACACGAAGGGCTATGAAGCAGATGTTGGGACCAGAACAACTCATCGTGTCATGTATCCAGAAAGCGCTGTGGATTTAGATAGAACCACTCATCTTGTGCTGGTTCCATTCAAGATACAGGATATCGAGTGGGTCACCAAGGCCCTCACTACAGGATTTACTGGAAAGTGAGTCAAATTTCCATTTCACTATGCGTTTTAAATATATTTATGAGTGTCAGGATCCCACAGTTATCCCATTGTCTCCGTCTGTTGGTAGGGCATCCCACCACACAGCAGCTTTTAGACATATTATTACGGTACAAGGTACAACCCTGTAAAGGTGAGCGCATGCACAATGTGAGCACTTGTTGCTGAGGTGGTGGACACAGAGTCTTTGCTATGCATCAAATAAAACTTTGTTAACTCATAAACATTGGGTTTATTAGAAGTAACACAAGTGACCGGGAGGCTCCTTCACGGAAGTCAATAGACTTCATTGCATGCTACAGTAAGTTGTTAGGTTGCAACAAAGAGCACCCTCTTGTGTGACAACTGACTGCTTATTACTAAGACTGTGTGCCTGTTGCACACATTTTACATACGATGCAAACGCTGAGTGCCAGTGCAAGAAATAGTTTTCACTATAGGCAAAACATTTATCTGTCTGTAGTGTGGGAGACTGGAGCTTATCCTCTGAAACAATAAACACTGAAACCATAAACCCTAAACCACTCCCCATGATTAAGACATAAAGAGAGAGAAAAGACCCCATAACCATGATCCTGCAATATTACAGAGGTGTGGACTCCAGTCAGAATCGCGTCACAAATATGATGACTTTAGACTCAACTTGACAAGTAAAAAACTTACTTGCAAGTCGACTCAGAGTTTACCAATAATAACAAGTGACTTTATCAGACCAGAAGGTGGACTCTTAATTCCTTAGATCTACTTTGTTTAAACCAATCTGACACCAATCTGATAAAGTCGCAGGAGAGAACCATGGACTAACATTACGATTGTAACTGAACACCAGATGGAAATAAATAAGATAACTGCATTCATGCACAAAAGCTGCAGGTCAACGAAAAAATTAATAGTTGAATTATTGTATTAGTCCTACTTAAACTAGACTTTTGAAATACATGAAAACATGTCAGTCCGTTAGTAGTACTAAATTGAATTTCTTGAAGTCGAAATAACACACCTAGATAATGCAGTTGAGGGTCAATTTAATCTTTCATGTATACAACTCAAACAGACCTGAACTGGCCTAGGTGTCCTGTGCATGCTTCATAGTCCTGACTCCGGGCTTTGACCCAGAAGTTGAACAGCATAAATTCATAGAAAAAAACATCAGAAGAAGAAGAGAAGAAAACAAAACAAGTAAAGTCTAGAGTATGTATGAAATGTGCAGTGCCAAAAAAGTTAACATTTTTCACCTTTTGATTTGCAACTTGTTTGCTGCTTCCTAACTTGTTTGAAATATAATGTAATAGGTCAACCAGAATGAGGTCCAATAGCAACTAGCTGAAAGGGTGCATATTGCCACCTACTCCTGCGGAGTCAGACATACTTTCGTCAATAAATTGATTTCCCCTCTGTGCTTGTATACTGGAACAAGGAGAATAGCCCAATTAAATAGGCTAATCGAGCTAAACTGGGTGTTTGGGATGTAGTCTGAATGCATTGCTCTAAAGATCAGCAGCAAAGAGTCTGAGATATGAGTAACAGCGTCAACATGGAGTGTTGAGAAAAAGCTGCCTTGCTGATTTAAGGAAGAGTTGACTGAAAATTGTTGACAACAGGATTGTATGAGGCTCATCCACTTATCTTCACTGAACCAGCTGGTGCATAGAGCTACAACAAAGTCCCACTACATGTTGTTAAGGTTTCTTTTGTGATTGTGCCTGCAGCATTAAGCTGTTTTAAATAACGGGGATGCTAGTCCAATGTCTAGCCACTGTCCAGTACTGGCTTTTTGACGGGGTGGTGGAGGTGATTTGTTAGTCCTCTCCCGTATCCTATTGTCTTCTAGGTATTAGATTACAGATGCATGCCACATGAGACCATACAGGTTTAACGTAGTGTGCAAGCTGCCCCGTCACGCAAGACCAATCATCTCCTGTTACCATGTGGGTGGCATTTGCCTTGCAAGTTACCACCACTGGCTGCAGAAGACAGCATCATGAGGCAACATGAGGCTGAAATTTAATCCATTCATTGTGTGATATTTGTGAAAAGTTGACCAAGTTTGGCACAGCCTGTGTGAAACAAAACTTCCTCCTGAAATAAGCATTTATATTAACCTTCTGAAACTTGAGCAAATTGGTTTGATTCTTACAAAAATATTTGAAGAAGGCAATAAGCAACAAAGTAGAAATGACCTACAAAATTTGCAAGAAATGTGCAAAAAGTACAATAAAATTACCCAAAAATTAGTAAATCAAAAAATAAAAAATTAAAGAGAAAAAACGTTGAATACTGCTTAGAAATTATAATAATGCTGTAAAAGAATGTCATATCCGTTATTTTGATTATTAGCAATAAATACAGTTTTTCTATAGCGTTTTTACTCAGACAATGTCTCCCTAGATTTAAAAAAAAAAAAAATGATTTCGTAAATCTACTAAATTCTTGTAATTTGTGTAACATTTCTTACCAGGTTGCTTATTGCCTTTTTTCCCCATGTTTTTGAAAGAAATTGCACCAATTTGCTCAGTGCTCAAAGATTCAAATACTTTTTCAAAAAGACATCTGAAAGCAAGACAATAAAACTGATGTCTTTCCAAGTCTAAAATGTTTAAGAATCTGCACTTTTTGTCCTAAACTCAAAAATGTGCATGTAATTTCGACAAAATGTAATACAAATGTCTAATAGGATAAAATTATGAAGTTATGACATTTTACATCAAAGGTCAACTTCACTATGGCATCATAATGTTCTGCAATAACACTTTTCTTAATGACTTAATTCTAGTTTCATGATGTCTTATATTTATTTTTACTGACAAAACCAATCATGTTTTCAACAGATCATATATGCCAGTAAAATCAAAGATCAAAGCTAACAAGGATTTGGTGAGTAGTATTTTTCATTCAACAATAAACTTTATAAACATACATTTAAAGTCTAATTCTGGTTAATTACAGGTAATGGTGGTCAATCCGGCTTTTATGAGGTATGTCCATGACATATGGCTTGGAAAGAAGGGCAGGTATCCATCCACAGGCTTTATGGCTTTGATTCTTGCTCTGCATATTTGTGATGAGGTAGGTTAATATTTAATGTGGAGTTTTTCTTTGGAATCAGTGTTGCTGTAAAACGCTAATGATTGACAAGTGGGTGCAAATGATTGTTGACTATTGGATTTGAGATTTTAAGCAGGCTTTGACTGCGTTCTCAGTTTCTAAAATTGTTATGTTGTGTTTCCCCAGGTCAATGTTTTTGGTTATGGAGCAGACAGTGAAGGAAACTGGAGTCATTACTGGGAAAAACTGGGGAACAGACACTTAAAAACTGGTGTACATCCTGGAAATCATGAATATGGAATTATCGAGGAGCTAGCTGCACAACAAATAGTCACTTTTTATAGAGGGTGGTGATCTTTCTACCAACATTTCAAGTATTTAAGCCTTGACAGAAAATTTTTTTATAAAGCAAAACAAGACTATGAAGCAGAGGACTTCCAACTCAAGAGACATTTTCTTCTCTGACTGACTCCCTTGCACACAGTAACCCTTTATAGACTAAACTGTAAATGGTGAATCCTCCAGGATCTATGAAGAGTGAACTGAAACTACACGTATGATGAATGTGACTGATGCAGTCGATGGTGCTTTGTGCCTGTTTTTCAGTGTGTTTTCTATGTTTATTTATTCTCAGTTTGTGATGTTGGACACTGCAATGCACATCCTAAATGAACGAGTTCTTCAGGCTAAGAAATGTTTGAAAAGAAATTTGGTAGGTATGGCACCATGTTACACTGTGCAGAGCATTATTGTTTTTGTGTGATTTTTTGATGTGATAAAATCTGTTTTGTGTGGTTAAAAAGCTGTCTTGCTAACATTTGTAAATTAAGTAGTTCCATTAGAATATCTTTTCAAAACAAAAAGTATCCTTTGAAAGATTAGTAGTTAGTAATATAGAAGCACATAAAGTGATTGGTCAGCAAAGAACACTGATCTTTGTGTTTTTGCATAATGTGATGTGATGCGATATGATACGATACGTTCCAATATGATAGGACACAATACAATACGATGTGACATGATGCGATGCAATATGATACCATATGATCTGATACAATATGATGCAATGCATATTTATATCTATATACTCTATAAATGTCAAACTGTACAAGTGCCTCTATGAGTCTGACTCACTTATATTCCTTTAACTAAAATAGACTTAAAGTTATGGATGAAAATGTGTGCGAACATTTATTTTTGTTTTCATGGAGTAAAAAACATTGTGGTAATTGTGAAGTATATTGTAATATGTCTATATATTTTATATATGTAATATGAATGCTTTTGTTTTTGCCTTTTCTTTTGTTTTTGGTGCATTTATTTCACACATTGTATGCTGTGTTTCTTGCTGCTATATACATTTTATGTCAAGCAATTTACCTGCAATGAGATATTTCACAAACTTGCCTCAAATGTATTAAAAATTCAAAATCTTGAATAAGTGTAACTAGTATTAATAGGACAGCTTCAGGAAGAGATACAGTATAAGTTTATCACATTTCTTCACGTGACTTTAATTTTGCACAAGCTCACGCACAGAGTTAATTTCAATAAGCGCTGATAATGCACTTCAGAATGCACAAAAAAATATTATGACAGAGATAAAGGGTTAAAATTAAGCAACACACAAACTTAATACATATACAAATGTCCTCAGTTCAAAGGTTTTGTCTTGATAAAAAGGTGCACAGATTTGAGTGCAGTGTTGAATACTGTTCCAACTCATTGGCCAACATTTCCTTGTTTTGGTTTTATGACCCAAACAACTTTGAGTAAATCAACCATTAACCTGCTGAATGAAACAGCCAACGGAGAGAACAAAGACACCCATTAAACATACCCAAACTGACCACACACATTAAATAACTGCCAGTTTATTTCCTTATGGGGGCATTAGTGCATTTTGTGAGTTGATAAAATCTTAATAACAATCTCATCACTTTGACTCATGAATCATATTTGAAATGAGGCCATCACGCTGTTGTTATATATGTGGAAATACAGAGGGTGCTGTCTTACCTTTTTCTGTAGTAGACAGCTAACAAGACATCTTCACTCCACTGATGTGATCAGTGAAATCATGCAACTTCATTTAACTTTATATTGTCTAGTTTAAATAATGTGTAAAAACAATGTGAACTTTATAGTATGATGAATGTTGGGCTTCTAGTTTAAATTTTGAGGTCAACATCAAACTACCAACCTTTTAAATTGCTATATAAATGCATCTCAAGTTTTAGTTCAGGCATGCTCATTTTGAATTGACGGGTTATAACCATTGATGCAAAAGCATCAAAAGTGAAGTACATTAAAATATAACAATGAAAAAAATGCAATTTTGATTAACCATTTGAAACTTGGGAAAACAGACTTGTTTTCTTTTAAAGACATGGGAAGAAGGCACGAGAAACACAAAAAGAAATAACCCCATAATGAGCAAGAAATTTAAAAAAAATGTACAAGAAAACTACTAAGACATTATTTTAAAACAACAAAAAGAAAAAAGAAAAAAGAAACGAGGGAAAAACTTGCAAGAGGAAGTTCAAATTTTATAATAACTTTGTAATGTAATTTTAAATATGTAAATACAAATATAGTTTATAGGTTGTTGTTACAATACTGTTTTCCTCCTACTCATATTTTTGTCTGATACTTCTGTATCATCATCGTCACCACACTGCCATATTACATGTCGACAGAAGAGGTGGCGTTTTCAAAAATTAAAGTCTGCTCCAGTTTGCATTTCCAGGCCCTCAAAATGCCACTGTTGGGTAAACGAAAGAAATGGCCCCTGATTCTCTACATGCCCAAGATTTCCCTTTAAAAAAAATTTTTTTTTTAAATTTTCTACTTTTTTTTGGTACAAGTAGCTCTAGAATTCCATACACAGACAAGCCTGTTTTAATACTTTGAATCTAAATATAGTCTGAGACCCAGAGAAGCTTTGGGCTTTGGGAGTTTGGGGGCACAGGTTCATATTCAAATTAGTGTTAAACTTTATTGTCACCTGAACAACTGCAGTAAAATGCTTATTCTCTGACTCTGTCATCCTTAAGTAAACAGACCAACCATATCATAACAATTAAAGCCAACAATAGTAACACTTACAACTCATATAGCCATACACCCAGAGCACTATCACGTAACATTGTACTATCCAGTCTCTTAACAAAAGGTGATCAGTGCATGTAAGGACATCAGCTTTGGATGAGTACTGATACTAAAACTGTTGAGGTGCCTCAGGAAGTCCAGCCTCTGTTGTGTGTCCTCTTCCCTTGTCAGTGTGTGTGTGTGTGTGTGTGTGTGTGTGTGTGTGATGTGTGCGACCGGGAATTTAAAACTGACAGATGAGCCGTTAATGGAGTCAAATTCCCTCTGGACTTCCTAAAGTCAACAATAATTTCTTTTGTCTGGACTGATATCAGACTCCATCACCTGCAAAACAACTTATTTTATAGACTTGATGGAAATTTAAAGCACATGGTAACACAGGAAGTCCCTTGAGAGGTCGGGTTCACCTGAGGTTAGGGCAGCATAAAATCAACCGCCGACCACTGCCTACATCTCCCTGGCGGACGTCCAATGCCTCTGTAACAAAACAGATGGGCTACAGGCCAATGTACTACATCTACACCAGTACAACCTGAGTGCTAAAACTCTCACTCTGCTTACCCAAAGCTGGCTTTCTAACAACTTTAATTTGGATTTCATGATGGATGAATTCAATGCCCCTGTGACTACCCAGCTGGCAACCAAGGTTGTTAGACGTTGATGTTTGGTTGAATTTATGTTGTGACAATGACCAAAATTCAGTGTCATAAGCTTTGGAGAACAAAACCTTCCTTATGTTTATGTTGTTGAACATTAAACATATTAACAACCTGATTTTCATTCCAAACAAAGATTAACATTTAGATTTCATCATCTTTCTGCACAATACTGACGTCCAGTGCCCGCTGGATATGGACAGAGACAGTGATGCAAAAAGGAAATAAGCAAATGGGAGCAGTGGTTGGCAAGGAGGCCGCCTGTGCTCTTGTCTTTTTTATAGTTTGCTGGCAATATGTTTATTTCCATAATATAATATCCCCTTCCTCATAAAAAAATATATTTTCATAAAATTAAGCCTTTTTTCTCCTTTAATAACTACTTTATTCCAATATTATTGCTACTTTACTTTCATAAAATTATTACTTTTTTCTCTCTTAAAACTACAGCTTTATTCTTGGAATATTACGATTTTTTCTGATAATTTTACAACTTTATCAAAGTCTCAATTTTTTTCAGTGTTGCCCTAAAACTCAGTCGTAATATTGAAATTTTGTGGGGGAAAAAAAACGAAAGTAACAAGGAAATGATCAGATAATTAGTCAAAAATATAGAAAAACTACATTTGAAATTGTTAAAATCATTATACAAAAAAAATAATTTTACAATTATTTACACGTTATTTACACGTCATTATTTTATTTTACCACTTTTTTTTGGTCATTTCCTATTTTATTTTATTTTGTTTTATTTTTTACTTTTTCATTTTTTTAGGGTCTTTTCTTGTGAAATTGCTCGTTGCCTTGTTCCCATCATTTCAAAAGATGTAAATCCAGGTGCTCAGGTTTCAAATAGAATAGAACCGGATATATATTTATTGACCACCAGGGGGAAAAATTGTCTTTGGGTTAATCATGTGACCATTACCTCATCTGAATGCGCCCTGGTGACGACAGCAGCTATTTAACAGCTGATTGGACTTCGCTGCTGTTTGGATGTGGAGGCGCGGGAACAGGCAGAGGTGAGTACACAACCATTCAGCACACAAACGGCGATCTGCCGCTGATGCAGGAGTCCGCAGACTTTCACTTTAGTGTGAACTCGTTGCATTTTATGAGGCCCTCTGTGTCATCACTCCTAAAGCCCCAAGAATTAACATTAAACAGTTCAGCGGCCCAGACCACAATTTTAACGCATTTATTATATTTTTTTCAATTCAGCTTGATTGAAAAGGCATAATAAAACGCAATCAGGCATCACTGAGAGCGTAGATTGTCAAAAAGACAACTGACAGACTGAAATTAAACAATTAAGAAAAAAAAAAAACACACCAAAACTAAGAGACAGCATTTTTTAAATCATTGAAAACACTAATTACCAAAATAGTAGCAGAAAAGTGTGTATGTTCAATATACCTTTTCCTGTGATTTACATGTTTAACCCTCTGAAAATTAGTAAAATAAAACAATAAATGCATAAATAAAAGAATAAAACATTATATTACCTGGAACATTTGCTTAAAATATAATGATTCTGTAATTTAATTTTAAATAAGTAATTATGATAATTAGCCATTAAAAGATTTTATTATGTTTTGTCCTTAGCTTTTTTCTTTTTTCCCTAAACATTTTCCCTAGCTTTAAAAAAATAATTTCCTATGTAAGGCATTGCCTTTTCCTCCTATGTTTTCAAATGAAATTGCACCAGTTTGCTGAAGGTTCAAAGATTTAAATACGAAAAATGAGAAAACAAAGATTAAAAAAAAAAAAATGAAATCATATTTCTTTCAAAATAAACAATAAAAAATTTTGAGAATGACTTTCACTGCGACCAGTGTTTCTTAAAATACAGGGTTCCCACGGATCCTTAAAAAGTCTTAAAAGGCAGTGAATTCATTTATCTGAAATTACGGCCTTAATTTGTATTAAATTGGCTTAAATTAATCTTTGAAGAGCCTTGAAAATGCTCAGATAAGCTAAGCAGGATTTTATAAATGTTTTCCCCCCCAACATTACATTGTTGAATCTCAAAATAATTGGCAACATCTGTTTTTTTGTTAAATAAGTTAATAAATTAATTTTCTTAAACTCATCAGAAAATCACCCAAAAAACTGTTGAGAACTGCCTGTTTGTCAAAGCACTTTGTAAACTCAGTTTTAAAGGTGCTATATAAATAAAGTTGTTGTTATTATTATTATTATTATTATTATTATTACTGTCTAGAACCATAGGCAAGCTATCCCTGACCCCAAATCCTCATTTAGGATTTAAATCATTTTATGTTTTTATTTTGGGTGAATAATTTTTGGGTGCAGCCCTACTTCCTGCTGTGATGTAATAGATCTAACTATAAAATCTGATAACTTGTCTTGAATGCCCACAGCTCTGACCCATTTCCCTTTGATAAAAACAAAAAAGTGGCAGGCCTGAGTATAAATCAGAAAATACTTTGAGCTGCGTGTTATTTTCCTTTCTTTTTATAGTCATCTGATGTTATTTTGTCTCATTTGAGTATACTTGAGAATAACAGGTGTGGCTGCAACTGAGACAATGTGATTGTTTATACCTATAAATGTCAGCTGTGGCTCTATCATAGATAATCGAAGACACTGGGCCTCATTCACTAACATGTGCATAGAGCTGCTGGTGTCAGCAAAACTTCCTTTTTTTTCTTCTTTTTTTCAGTCTTGTGTGTGTGTGTGTCCCTTTTTTCATCATTCTGTGATGGTCTGTGAGTGCAGTGCAGGTGAAACTCATTGAGTTATGTTTATCCTATTGTTATGGAGCCCCTCTGGTGACATTTGATTAAAAAAAAAGTGTGGTCACAAGACAGCAATGCGTGGCCATGAGATAATGCAGTGAGATAATTCATTTCTGGTAATGGGATGGCTATCTTCTACAGAGCTGTCAGTTTTAGATTGATGCTGTTATTTAATTATGAATAAAGGTTATCACGGTCAATTTTTATATTCAAGAGTACAAAACGTTGTTATTATTGCCGTGACGAGTGTAATGTCAATAACGACGCAGTGAGGGACTGGAGGAGCGTATGTCTATGCGGAGCCGGACATGTCACTGATGGAAATGCCAAATGATGGAGGGCAGTGTGGAGCTGTCCGTGGTACTGAAACACAGAGCAGAGGACAGAGACAGAGACTGAGTTACTGATTTATGCTTCAGTTGTTTTCAGCGCCTCCCCCCCTGCAAATGTTGAAGGAGAATGTGCAAAAATTCACTTGCATGGTTAAATGAATGATCATTTTTGTTTGTTTGTTTTTTGTAGATCTTAGCCCACTTCCCTGTTGTTTCTCTTCTGTCTGCAGATAGCTGTAATGGGGTTAATATTGAGTTGAATGCAAAAATTCTGTTCACCGTGACACAAAGCAGGCAGGTTATTAACTCCTCAGAGTTGTTTCAGCTCTATGAACAGCACACACATCTTATGCACACGCCAGCGGCCCCTACACTTAACAAACAGTGCTGTTGATGGTTCTATATCTCTCTATCAAATGGTCTGAGGAGGACACAGTTTTGGACCACAGTGATCGCTGATCACACACAGCTGATCGATTGGAGCAGACTGACGCAGCGCAGTGCCAGAATGTGGTGTTAATCTGCTATGCCTTAAACAGTCGAAAAACAGTGTGTTTACATTTTTTAAGATAGTAGGGCCTTTGTCATTTGCGCATAGACATGGTCTGAGGTAGTTCTTAGATATGAACGAATCAAGTTAAAACAATGTTGATCAATCCCAAATTCTAACACGTGGTTTGTATATATGCACAGTTTGTGAATGAGGCCTATGAAGAGCCACTGATTCTGTCCTCAGGGCATAACGCTTTTTTCAAATGGCCTCAGGTTTTCCACATTTATGACCTCACCCACCTGTGTGCTTCATCACATGTTGTATCCACAGATTTGCTCTGATCCACCTTCAAGAGCGTCAACCTGCTGAGATGCTTTCAAGATTGGGATATATCAAAATATTCATATCCCTTCTATGCATGGCCGCCATCGGGCTGTTCTCAACACCTTCATGGGATTTATCCATTTTTTCCTTCGGCCTTCAGAACTCAAGTCTTTGTGCCTGCCAAAACTGTATGACTGAGGGTGATCCGTGGTTCACAGCCCGCATGAAGGCATCTCCTCAGCCCTTCTTGTCAAAAACATATGAGCCCTTAGAGAACGATTTCAAATGGTGGAGGGTAAATATCAACTTACATATACAAGTCCAGCACATATATTCTTTGTTTTTAAGTTGTATATCAAACAGGAATGGCAAAGAATTTCACTTTCAACAATTAGCGATCCCAGATCCCAAATCTTTACAGAGTGTTGTGAAAAGATAAAAGATGATGTAAAACTGCCACACCTGCCTCTTTGCCAACTTTATTGAAACATGTCGCAGGCATAAAAATCAGAATTAATGTATATGTGCAAACACAGTTTAGCAGTTTGAACATAAAAATGTTTTGTCTTTAGACTGTATTCAATTGAATATTGGTCTAAAGGATTCACAAATCATTGCGTTCTCTTATTAATTTTGTTTTAAACATCATCCCAACTTTTTTGGAATCTGAGTTGTATCATTTACAAGTGAAAACTAAATCCCAGATAATAAGCCCTAAATGTTAAAGGGCTTACCATATTACAGTTGTATTTCAGATATCTGGAATGTAATTCTGGAAATCTGAAATTACATTCTCAACTAGTTTAAAATTGCAAGCTGACATGTCAATAATTTATTTTGACCGCTCAGAATTACAGATATCATTAATGGAATTCTAGATATCTAAAATTAAATTCTCACTAGCCAATGTCAAATTGATATGCCACTCTGAATTATATCTAGTAAGATGTAATTTCAGATATCTAAAGTTGCCTTTAAGGTATCTGAAATACAATTTTAACTAGTGGAAATTATATTTGTACTAGTAACAATTATATTTGAGATATCCAGAATTTCTGTCACAACTAGATGTCAGAATTGACTTTTAGATGTCAACAAAAGAATTTCCAATTTGAGATGTCTTTAATTACATATCCAAAATGAATATGCTAATTTAAGCTGAATATTTTAATTTAAAAGTAGACCAATCGCTTTTGGCCTTTTTATTATATGGTGCCCACATATAGTATGACATTGTTTGTTATTGTGTCAAAACAGGATATGATTGCATATAAATCTTAGGATTGTTGCTTTAAATACTAAATGATGACATTGTACACTGATGTTGGAAACAGTCTTTTTTTTGTTCTGTGTTTCAGCGCATACAGTTTGAAAGACGCAACTTCACCGTCTACAAATCAACACTGGCCAAGCTATTTCAGATATTCCCACCTGTTCCAGATGTTGTAGAACACAGCCCTGACCACTGCACGACCTGTGCTGTGGTGGGGAACTCTGGGAATTTGAACGGATCACGTTATGGACCTCTCATAGATTTTCATGATATGGTAATAAGGTAAATTATTACTACCATCGTTTTAAAAAAAAGAAAAAAAAACAGTTTGAACATTGATGTTGACACTAAAACAAATTTTGAGCATTTTTTCTTTTGTAGTTTAAGAAGAATCTAGTAACATCTAATGTGAACACCAGTCACAATATCACTGTTCTTTAACAACATATTACTAAATTTATATTTCCATGTTGTTTTTAGAATGAATCGTGGCCGTACTAAAGGCTATGAAGCAGATGTTGGGAGCAAAACAACTCATCATGTAATGTATCCGAATAGTGCTACTACTTTGGACAACACTACTCATCTTGTGTTTTTTCCATTCAAGATCAGTCATTTGCTGTGGCTCTTCAACAAATTCGATCCAGGGTGGGTTTGTAAAACAAAGCTGCTATACCTGTATACTGTTCTTAAATGAAAAACCAACAAAGTATAGATTTGTTTGTATGAAATTTCCATAGTGATGACAAATAAGATTTAAGTTATATAAGTTTATATAAGTTTCTCCCATCAGCAATTAAAATGTAACTCTTAATGCTATCCAGTTGTACCTCAGCTGTGAAACTGTCCTCAGACTAGCCAACAGAGAGCCAAATTCAAAAAAGTCAAAAGAGAAAAGGTAGTGGCATCATGGAGGTGACCGGTGTGATTAAGCCAAGTAGACATGCCCCTGGAACAACATTGCGATCAACCAATCACAGCCCTGTGACATCATCAGTGTGCTGCTACTGTAGTTCTTTCAATATTCCTTTGTGCTTCTTCCAAACCTCAGGTAGTGCGTCAGGCTCTGATGCAAGTTTTACATAGTGGCCAAAAGTGGAATTACACCATCTGTGTCCATCATGTGATGCCAACGGGTCCAGAGAAACTTCTCCCCATTGACTTACATTGGAGAAGAAAATTCTGTAAATAAGTAGATAATTTTTGTGAGGGTCAAATCCCCCTCGAAATTACTCACTTTACTATATACATTTAAGCCATCCAGTTTGATAACATTTGGAAAGAGCAGCAATGTTAACTTTTTTAGACCTCCATTCAAGGTAGCAAAGCGTTAAGCTGGAAGTCAGTCACTCTGCTGGCGGAAATTACCTATTCAGGCACGCTTGGCAGCGTCCGGCTGCCGTAAGTCTCAAGTGCACAAGCCTCAAGGATCCATAGATCCGACTATTCTATACCCACAAAAAAACTTTTTTTTTTTTTGCTTTATGCACCCATGATCAGCTCTCATAGAAATTATTGGGGCCCCACCTTCATGGCTGACCGTCGTATTACATCCATGGCCTCTTCAGAGCTAAGCCAAGTTTACACATTGAAGTTTGTACAATTGAACAAAATTCTTATGAGCTACAGCAAAGTTAGTCAGCTAGCCTGCTAACCATAGGCTATGCTAACAAGTGCATTTGCCAAGTGCAAATTCTATTATGTCCTCGGGCATTACTATAACATTGTATTTAACATAATAATTGGTGAAAGAGTGCAACATAGTTGTTACTAAATAACACTTGTTATAAAATTTAGTAGAAAATGTAACTAATTACTGATTTATGTTACTCCCAACAGAGAAAATAGATCTGTAAACTCCAAGAGGATAGCTAACAAGGATTTGGTGAGTATTTTCAATGATTTTTGAATGAAACTGAAATATCTAAGTCATCCAGTGATACATTGTATTGTATTGTGTACTGACTGCAAAAAGAATACTTTATAAATGTCATTTTAAACACTAGGTCTGATTCAAAACAGGTGATGATCCTCAATCCAGCCTTCATAAAATATGTTCACACAACTTGGCTGGGAAAGAATGGCGCCTATCCATCCACTGGTTTTCTGACTGTGGCCCTTAGCCTGCAGATTTGTGATGAGGTGAGTTCAATCACACATTACACCAATAATTCTATGCTATTTCACTAATTGACAGTTGGCAGAGGCAGTGCACCAGTAAATTATGATGTGCCAGCAATGACGAGGTAAAGGAAGACTGCGAGACAAAAAATAAAAAAATAAAAATGCAAGTTTCAAAATGTACACAAAATACAGAATACAGAATACAGATATTTTATGAGAAAAGCAGTGCTTTTTCCTTGCTAGTTTGCCTGTTAGCTTAGCATGAAAACGCAGCTAGCCCAGTTCTGTCCAATGGTAACAGAATTTGCGTCCAAGTGCCTACAGGACACCAGTGAACACTTAATATCTTGTTTTTGTATTTTAAAAAGAAGTAAAAACAACTTTTTGTCACATGCATAATTTCCTCAATTCCTGTCTTAATGCTAAGCTAAGCTAAGCTCCTGGCTCCAGCTTCTTTTTATCAAATGCACATGAGAATGAATGTATCTTCTTATCTTACTTTCAGCATGTAAGAGGATAAGAACACATCTTTTAAAATGCAGAAGTATTTATTTAAGGTAAAGGACAACAAAATGCTCACAAAGCAAAGAGTCATTTTTTGTGGAGTGTACCACCATAATGCTAAATAGCATGATGAAAATAAAATATGCAGAATATTTAAAAAGTCCTAAAAAATGTTCATTTGAATAAGTTAAAAAAAAATTAAATGGCAGCAATACTTTACGTAAAATCCTGCTGAAATTCATGATCTAATTATTGTTTTCCCAGGTCAGCGTTTTTGGGTTTGGAGCAGACAAAAAGGGAAACTGGAACCATTACTTTGAAATTCTCAGACAGAAGAAGCTGAGAACTGGACAGCACGCAGGGAGCCATGAATATAGACTTATTCAGAGACTACAGGAGAAGAAGAAAATTGTCTTTTTTAAAGGATTTTAATGGTAATTTTTGTTTCTCTTTTTATGTTCCCATGTCTGTTAATTGCATGAATGTGACCATGGCTATAAGAGGGCAGTGTTTTGTTTTTGGTTTTTTTGGCAAACAATTTGGCTGTTATTTGTTTGTTTTTTTGTCACATCATTTGTTTATTAAGAATTTAACTGTGTTCATGTTCAAATTATTCCTTAACTTCAATTTTGTTTTAGTAAAATGAAGTTCTACACTTTCCAACAGGTGCAATATGCATGCCCTCATGTAAAAAACACAAAACAACAAAACATATATTTTGTAGGGGCGTATGGATACATCTGTTGTATCGATGCGTCACTTTATATTCAGGCGATCATACATCAATAGATAAATGGCAAGTCAGCCTTCTAGTGTGATCTAAAATCATTTTCAAGACATAAATAAATTGTATCTATACAAAGTTTGTGTGTTGTATTTTGCACGCCAAATGTTGTTATGTCAGGGTACGACAGTGTGTTTTTCACTCGCATTTGTGACTAAAAATCCACACACATACTATAGCCCTCCAGAGGGTATTAAATGATAATTGTCCTAATTGAAATAAAATATGATTATGGTCTGCAGAAATCTGCTGATTTTACGCTGACTTTGTGTATAAATGCATTCATTTTTCAATAATGCTAGAGAGCATTTATGTTATAAAAAATAACAAGCCCAACTCTAAGGACTCCATTTTGTCTTTTTTAGGAATCAGCCTGCCAAGCTGCACCTTTGCCATTCAAGTTTGACTGATTCATTCAGCATCATCAAGCTTACCTCTGCAGTCCTATGGCACTGAAAGGATCTTCCTGGAGGATATATGGCAGGCCCCACAGAATGATGGACCTTTTCTATTGTGATTGTATTGTTTTGTAATTGTTCTATTAAATATAAATAAATAAATATAAATATTATATAACTGATGAGGGAAAAGGGTGGTGATTAGGATATCATTACCAAGAGATGTCAGGCTTTACATCAGTATCTAATTGCTGAAAAGTGATCTGAAAGATTCTGTCTTGTGACTAAAACATTATATTTGCCCCCAAAATGACTTGATTTATTAGGATTTTATGTGTCAGAATATAACTTGCCCAGTCTTTTTTTTACCAGTTGGAATACCTTTTAAAGGACAATTTAACCAGCATGCCAAAAAGTGATTTCAGCTCCTCTCTTGTGACTAAAAAAATGTATGTGACCCAAAATGACTTGATGCCATTCATTCTGGATTTTATGTGACATAAATCACATAACCATACACCCACAGCACTATCAAATAACACTGTATACTGTGGAAAAAAGGTGATCAGTGCATGTGAGGACATCCGCTTTGGGTGTGTACTGATACTGAAGCTGTCGAGGCGCCTCAGGAGGTCCAGCCTCTGTTGTGTGTCCTCTTGTTCCCTTGTCAGTGTGTCTGTGATGTTTGCGTCTGGGAATTTATAACTGACAGCAATTTGGATAGATGAGCTGTTGAGGGAGTCTAATTCCTTCTGGACTTCCAAAGTCAGCAATAATTTCTTTTGTCTGGACTGATATCAGACTTCATCACCTGCAAAACAATTTAATATACGGCACATAGAGATACGGGGTGTCACAGGGGAGGCTGGGTTCACCTGAGGTTAGGGTGGCAGAAAAAATGATGTATTAAGTTACTGCTAATAAAAATATAACATTTCCTACTGCTGCAGTTTGACAATAAAAGCATTTCAAAGCATTTTTTTTTATTTAGATCATAGTTGCTCACAGAATGATGGAAAAAACTGCATTTGCTGTTACCACCTGTAATTACAAGTGCCGCCAAATCCACCAGGACTGAAATTTTCAGTGATTTCCACCTAAAGAAGTATTTCACCAGAGTCCTCACATACAACGAGGCCATCTATGCAGTAGAAAGATGCAGATTCTTTTGAAAGTGGTGCTAGATGACTAGAGGAAACCAAGAAGAAGGACGCTTTTGCTCATGAAAACCAGCAACTACCAAAATGCATCGTGCCTTATGAGATGCTCCCGCTGGTGGTAATGTGGACTGGTCCGACTGAAACAGTAGTAGCTGGTGATGTCATTTTACAGTTAAACGGTAAGTTAAAACATGTTTTTGGAAACTGGAAGTTGTCCTGGAAAAACAAAACAAAACAAAACAAAAAATCGATACTACACTAATGTGACTTTGGCGCCCATGTAGCCTATTGAACAAGGTTTATGTTATTTCTTTCTTCATTTTTTTTCAAATTTAATTATTATTATTATTATTATTTTTACCCAGGACAACTTCTGGTTTCAGAAGATAAAATAAGATTTATTTCTTCTTTGTTTTCTTTGGGTTTTGGGGGGGAAATGTGACACTTCTATTCTGTATTTTGCATTTCTGAACCCCAAAACTTTTAATTTTTTCATTTTTGAGTTTTTTGGATATTGAAATCAAAAATATTTTTTTGTTTGTTTGTTTATGCATTTCTGTGTCTGAAAGGAAAAACATACAGGCAATAGAACAATATCAAATATATATATATATATATATATGGTTTAACTGATACCTTCAATTTTTTGAAGAAACTCTGAATATGACATACAATTTTTTGCTTACCAGTCGACCAAGGGCTTTCTGGAGGCCTTACACTCCACCCTCGAGGAAGCCCCGCGCATCTGGCTAATTGTCCACATGACATACCAAAATACATGCAGTTATCTCATCTGCAGAATATTAAATTATTCCTCAAACAGACCAAAGTCATACAAAAAAAAAAGATTCATGTTATACCCCAAACAACAAACTTTCTAATCTGCCTTAAAATATTACACAGAAACATATCACTTTTTATCACGTGACCATTACCTCATCTGAATGCGCCCTGGTGACGACAGCAGCTATTTAACAGCTGATTGGACTTTGCTGCTGTTTGGATGTGGAGGCGCGGGAACAGGCAGAGGTGAGTACACAACCATTCAGCACACAAACGGCGATCTGCCGCTGTTAGGAGAATCCATGAGCCGTCAGGGCTGCAGACTTTCACTTTAGTTTGAAGTCAGTGCATTTTATGAGGAGGCCCTCTGTGACATTACTCTGCAGATCTGCTGGTTTTAGGCTGAACGTTGCGCAGCCAGCATCACACTGTTGTACACCCCCGTTTAATGTGCACCTCGATTGGATTATTTCACACAGTTTCAATTATATTACGGTGTGGCTGTGATGAGCATGCCACAACTAGCACATCCAGGCCCTCTAATAAACAAACTAAGACAATTTGTGCAGAGCTGCAAAGTTATTTTATTTTATTTTGTTCCCTTCTGCATCCCTTATGGTTGAGTGTGCAGAGACGCTCTGTCTAAATCCTTATCAATTTTCAGACATTGAGCTTCAAAGTTTTGCATTTCCAAATAGCAAAAATAATATGAGCCTTTTTATTTTCTGGATAAAAAGTCCAAAAATGTATATAACTTATAAAAAACAAACAATTAATAATTTGTCATGTAATAAGAATGTATAAATAACACAATTTTGACTAAAATGTCAGATAGAACCTTATGATTCTAAAGTGACCATTTAACTAACACACTGCTGAAATAAACCAGCAATAACTATGTGAAGTGCTTTTACAATCCTCATTTCAGATTTGTTTTGCTTTGTTTTGTTTTTATTTGTTAATTTTGATGAGTGATTTTTGGGTACTGCAGCTTAAGTGCGCACATGAAATTGAAATTTTTAACACCTGTTTGGAGGTAAATCCAAATCCCTGCCCGTATAGTATTAACCCTTTAAAACCCAAAGCGACATCAATCAATCAGTTTTTAAAATAAAATAAAAATATTGCAATGTAATGTTCAGCCCTAGACTCACTTGTGTGCTTCATCACATATTGTACCCACAGACTGGCTCTGGTCTGCCTTCAAGAGCGTCGATCTGCCGAGATGCTTTCAAGATTGGGAAAAGCCAGAATATTAATTTCCCTTCTGTGCATCGCTGCCATCGGGCTGATCTCCAGATCTTCATGGGATTCATCTGTATATTCCTTGGGCCTCCAGAACTCCAGTCTCTGCGCCTGTCCCAGATGTTTAACAGAGAGTGATCCGTGGTTTCGGGAGCTTATCAAGGCATCTCCTCAGCCCTTTTTGTCAAAAATCTTTACACCCTTAGAGGACGATTTCAACTGGTGGAAGGTAAATGTCAACTTATCTTTAAGCACAAATATTTTGCTTGTGTTTCACTTTTAATGGGGTCAGTGGTGTTCTCTGTCACTTTTCAAAGTACTGTCCAAAAACTATTTTAAAATACTCTGATTGGATTATTCTCACACAAACAAACTGAAGGTCTTATATGATTTGAAGACGCTATTCTACTATGAGTGCTTGCTAATTCATCTAACTGAGCTTTTAGAGTTAAAAAAAAAACAACAACAAAATCCAGCTCTCTTGGCATAAGTCACAGCTGTTATTAATAGTCAAGAAATAAGAGCGATAGTGTAGTTGGGATTTCTAACTTGTGTTTGCACTCATGTCTTCTCAGTTACCAACCAGGGTGTTTAACTCAAGAGTGTTCCAGAGTGTGTATTTGCAAATGCTGCTATGACCATTTTAATATTTAATCAAACACTCCTATCAGTAATTACCCATAATAGTGTCTCTCCATATCAGAGCAGTCAAAATAGGATAGCACTCCGATTACAGTGGTTTTAAAAAAAATATTTTTATTTCCACCCGGACGTGCTGGGCCAGATGCCCTTCTTCAGAGTGTACACTGGAAAAAACGCAAAGATCTCGAAAGTGTAATTAATTATGTCCACACATAAAACCAACTCCAGTGCATCCTAGCAGGGGGAGCCAAGATTTCCAAGAAGCGGAATCACAGTAGTATTATGAAGAAATAAATTTTTTAAAAAATCAATAATTGTAAATGAGAGCCATTAACAAATAATAATAATAATAATGTAATAATAATAATGTTAATGATAATACTAGTAGAAATAATGATAATAGTCATCAAATCTTAAGACCACATCAGAAGTGGGGCTAAGACATGCCCAGTCACCCAATCGTGCTGCCTGTTGATCCACAGCCCCTCCCTGCTAAATACCATATATCTCGCTTTTCAACCGAAAAAAAAGTGGTTTTAGGGGTTAAGTTATCTTTTAAATAGCACAGCTCTGGTTTATGCAACTGGTATTATCTGATGCTGGAAACGTTCTTTTTCTGTTCTGTCTGTCAGGGTATGCAGGGGGAAAGGCGCAACTTCACTTTCTACAAAACAACATTGGCCAAGCTTTTTAAGATATTCCCACCCTTTCCAAATGTTGTAGAAGCCAGCCCTGATCGCTGCAGGACTTGTGCTGTGGTGGGGAACTCTGGGAATTTGAAGGGATCACGTTATGGGCCTCTCATAGATTATCATGATATCGTAATAAGGTAAATTATGACTGCCATCTTTATAAATATCAAATTTGAACATTGATATTGACACATTGAGAAATTCTGAAGATTTTTCTTTTGTAGTTTGACAAAAATCTGGTAACATTTAATATTACCACCAATCACAATATCATTGTTCTCTAACTACATAATATGTGTATTCCTCTGTATCTTTTAGAATGAATCATGGCCGTACTAAAGGCTATGAAGCAGACGCTGGAACCAGAACGACTCATCATGTTATGTATCCTGAGAGTGCTATTACTTTGGACAACACCACTCATCTTGTGCTGTTTCCGTTCAAGATGAGTGATTTCCTGTGGCTCCTCAAGAAATTCGATACAGGGTGGGTGTGTGTAAAAAAAAAAACCAAAAAAAAAACCAAAAAAAAACAGCGTTAACTATAGAGGATATGCACATGACGTCACACCACCAAGCAAATGATGCGGCTCTTTAGATAGTTGAAGCTAATCACTAATGTGTCTGCCTGTTTTGTGCTTGGTAGGTGGCGTAAAGTTGGTTTATTTGTTCTGAGTTTCAGCCATATGATCAATTGTTAATATAAAGAATATAGATTAGAGCAACTTTAAACTGTCTTTTTCCATTCTAATTAGGGCTATTGGTGTAAATGTGTTATTCTTGATGCGTCTAAGGTCCATTCATAACAAACTCGCGTTAATTGCCCCTGACATTCCCATCTTGAAGAGGCAGTACTTGGCAGCTGCACTGATTGTAACATAATATAAAATGACCTAAAGACTCCAGTGGTACCAGCCATGTCATGCTAGCTAATTAACCCTTTGAAACCTTGAGCGACTTCAGTTTTTCTTGTGTTGCGTTCAGACAGCTTTCACAAGTATTTAAATCTTTAAAATGTGATCAGATTTTTTTTAAAAAATGAAAAAAAGCAACTTGGCATGAAATGTCTCATAATTGATGAAATAATCTGTAAAAAGTGGCAAAGAAATTGCCTTAAAAGGAGAGAGAGAGAGAGAGAGAGAGAGAGTTAATTTATTTTTTTTACTCTTATCATTTTTTTGTGCAAATTTTAGGTAATTTTCCTATAACTTTTTAATTATTTTCTCACAGATTTTTGGGTAATTGTAGTTGCTCATTGCCTTCTTTCCATGTTTATAAAAGACATTAAGACAAATTGCTCAGGTTTTAGAGAGTTAAGAAGGGGGTTAAATAAATGCTCCAAAGTTGGGCAAACTTTTGGTAATGCACACCGAGGACATGTTTAAAATAGAAATACACCATCACATTGTGCAACAGTTCTCAAAGCCTATTTTTTTCAAGGCATCACAGCTGGGCCTTGAAATAAACAAAGTTCAACTTTTTCAAGTCTGCTTTTAGCAATAATGTAATAATTTCCTAAAAAATGTAGTAAATATTCACACTAAAAGTGATGACATTTTCTGAAACAAACAAACAAAAAACGGTATAATAAAAATAGAGACATCAATGAATACATTTGTATAAAAACTGAATAAATAAATAGATAAAAACATTCCTGGACAATACACAGGAATAAAGGTGGAGAAGCATTGCACAACAGATAAATAATAATTGCCTTGTCATTTCTCACATCCATAACTAGGCAGCTGCTATGTAAATATGTGCAAAGTCAGCGGTGTGTTATTTTGTTTAGCAGTCTGATGGCAGCTGGGTAGAAGCTTTTACTGAACCTGACAGTGCTGCTATGCAGGCTGCTGTATCTCTTGCCTGAAGGCAAGATTGTCATTTATCATGTCATTATCACTTTTGAACAAAATGAACCACCTAAAAATGTAATAAATTACAATAAAAATGTTATTGCAGAAACAGTCAGAATATTTAATTACATATTGATCAAGTTGTTACAGTATTGGGTTTGATTATGTTTCAGTGAGCTAAAGTGATGTTTCTTTGTTTTTTTTTGTTTACATTTTTTGTGGCATTATCATATAACAAAAAAAGGCATTTTGGGTGATAAACAGCTTGATGTCGTTATTCACACAGCTTGTAATTTTATGTTTTGCAATGACGTGTATGAGTTTACCATTTACATACCACTTTCGTAGAATTATTACTAAATCATACTGAGTAATCATTTTGGTTTTCTGTTAAATTTTACACTTAATGTTTCCTCCAACAGAAAAAACAGTGCTGGGAACTCCAAGAGGATAGCTAACAAGGATTTGGTGACTAATTTAAATGATTTTGCACAAAACCGATAAGTCACCCAGTAAAACATTGTGCATTAAATGCAGACAGGAATGCTTTATGAATGTCAGTTTAAAGCTATGTCTTATTCATAACAGGTGATGATCCTCAATCCAGCTTTCATGAAATATGTGCATGAAATCTGGCTGGAGAAGAAGGGGAAGTATCCATCCACTGGCTTCCTGACTGTGGCTCTGAGCCTGCAGATATGTGATGAGGTAAGTTTAGTTACACATTACACCAAACATTCAAGCTATTTCACTGATTTGACAGCTGCTCGCAGCAGTGCATCCATACACAATGATGCTTCATCAATGATAAGGAAGAAGAAGACTGCCAGGCCAAAATAAATTTAAATTCAAGCTTCAAAATAACACAAAATCATCAGATTAAAACAAATATTTTATTAGAAATTAAAAGGGGGTTGTGTTTATCACAAAAGCAAAAGTTCATCATTTTGGGAGCTAGTTAGCTTGGATTAGCATGAAACCTGGCGGGAAACAGCTAGCCTGTTTAAGTCCAAAGGTAACAGAATTTACCTCCAATATTAGGACACCAATAAAAATATCTCCTTTTTGTATTGAAAAAAAGGAAAGAAAGGAAAAAAAATTGCCATATACTAATTTCCCCACAGCCTTAAGGCTAAGCTTAGCTAACTCTCCCCTGGCTCCAGCTTCATTTTACCATATGAACTAGTATGGATTGTTTTATCCAACTCTCTGCAAGAAAGAGTATAGCTATTTAAGGATAGAGGATTTATTGAAGGTTAGGAACAAAATAAAATGTTCTAAAGGCTAATTACTAACACTGGAGCACAGCATCAGAACACTAAACTACATATTAAAGCAAATTTAGAGTATGCAGAAATAAAAAAAAAAAAAGAAAAAGAAATGTTCATTTGAATAAGTACAAATCTGCCAAACAAAAGAAAAACAAAAACAAGACAAAACAGTGGCAACAAAATTTAAGTTAATTCATTGTATGATTTTTGTTTTCCAAAGGTCAGCGTTTTTGGGTTTGGAGCAGACAGCGAAGGAAACTGGAGCCATTACTTTGAAGTTCTCAAACTGAAAATGCTGAGAACTGGACCTCATGCGGGAGGGCATGAATATGAGGTTATTCAGCAACTACAGGAGAAGAAGAAAATCGTCTTTTTTAAAGGATTTTAAAGGTACGTTTTGTTTTTCTTTTTTGTCTCTTTAGCTTTAAGAGAACACTGAAAAAAGAAATGCGTCGATTCGATTTGGCCTTTTATTCATCACACCGAGTGTTTAAATGTGTTCATGTTCAAATTATTTTATTGATGGCAATATTGGTTTTATCTGTATTTCTTGTGCATTTCTACATAAACTCCTCTGTCTAACATATGGAAAGTAGCATATATTTAATTTTAATCAGGTGCAATATTCATGCCAATTTTTTACATTCTGTTAAAAACACAAACCAACAAAAAATATCACACTTTGCCACTACGAAAAGAAATTATTTGTTTTAAATTTAAAAAGTTATGTCCATGCTCTCACTTAAAGTTTTTGGTTGACTGAATTTTAGGAGATAAGTTGATGTATTTTTGAAAAGTTTCAAAACTGATAATTTTTCAAGTCAAATCAAATTAATATTTATTTAGTTGTACCTAAATTCTTTAGTTTATGTAACTTTACTACAATTTAGTGCCCACAGAATCATCTAGGTGAATCAACACAATATTTTAAGTTCCTTTAACTGCAGTTCCAGAGCTGAAAATACTTCAGTCTACCTACAATATTAAGTTTACCTAATGTTTTATAATAATGTAATGTTTTCAGAGCATATACCAGACCCATCGGCATTGTAACCGCATGTAAAGATAAGTTGTTGGATGAGGGATTTTGGACATTTAATTGAGAGTGGTGCTAGTGGAAATGTTTTAAGACGTCCAATATTAGGGTAAATAGAATGGAGACAGTCCACAAGCCCTGTCTGCGAGCCATATGGTTGGGCATTAGAACTTTTACAGTTTGCAACTTTAAGTAGTTTCTTTGCCACAACACGGTCAAAAAACACACTACATGATTTAGCATTTTTTTGTATCAAACACTGACATGGTTATTTAGCCCTCCTACATTAACTTCAACAGAAAAATTATTTACAAAAAATGTAGATTAGGGCAGGTCTTTTCTCTGGTATTTTTCTCTTGCACAATTTTTGGAATATTTTTGATAGATTTAGTGGTCATTCAAAATAATGGTTACATATGGGCACATATACCATCCATCCATCAACCTGCCTTTGCAACAATGGACACAGATCCAAAAATTTCGTAAATCATATAATTACGTTATATATATATATATAATAATATATTATATATATATATCATCATCATCATCATTTAAAAGTAATTTTCAACCCAAAAATGGAATTGAGGTGTTGATAAAATTGATTTGTCTCAGGAATGGTTGATAATTAATTGATTAGTCAATAATGTGAGAGGAGATATAATACAAAAAATAAAGCACCAAGCCCAACTCAAAGAACCCCGTCTTCTTTCTTCAGGAATCAGCCTGCCAAGCTGCTCCTTTCCCAATTGAGTTTCACTGATTCATTCGGCATCAAAAGCTGAGTTAACCTCTGCAGTCATGTGGAACTTGAAGGATCTTCACATTTGGCAGGCCCCCACAGAATCGTGGTCCTTTTCTATTGTGATTGTATTGTCTTGTTGTTGTTCTGTTAGTACTATTATAACTGCTACAACTACTACTAAAAGCCCAATAAAAATAACTTTTAATGAAGTCTAATCTGCGCCAAAGATGTACAATTTGACAGAAACAAACATTTGGCAGGACACAGTTCTCAGAAACACTGTTGAAAACTTCCTCAAGGGGAGAGAATATTCCCCTAAAACAGTAGGTAGGCCAATAGATTTAAGAGAGGCTTTGTTATTTTACACTTTATTTTGCAATAAATAAACAAATGTAAACGTCTTTACACTGGCCGGGGACATAGTGTCTTTGAGTTGTTCGTGCATCTGTATAAACGTCTGTAGATTTGTATGTACATCTGGCCGGCCCATTCCTTGAAGGAATTTCTTTGAATTTAGCACAAACTTCCACTTGTCTAAGGGATAAACAAATTAGATTTTGGTGGTCAAAGGTCAAAATCACTTTGACCTTGTCTATCCCACCTAGTGAACACAATTTCTCAAGAAAACCGTGAGGGAATTTTTTTCAAATTTGGCACAAACGTTTATTTGGACTTAAAAATGAAAAGATTAGATTTTGGTGGCAATGGGTCAAGGTGAATGTGACCTTGTCTGTCTCGTGCTTATGAAACCGATATCTCAAGAACACCTTAGGAGGGGACCTTAGAAGTGGACTCAAAGATGAGCTGATTAGATTTTGGCATTCAAAGGTCAAGGTCATGCTGATCTTGCATTAATCTCATTCCTCTGAAAGGGATATTTCAAGAACTAGACTGAATTTCTGAATTTTTTTTTCTGAATTTGACACAACGCCCATTAAGAATGAAATGATTAGAAACTGGTGGTTGAGGGTCAAAGTCAAGGTCAAGTTGATATCCCAAAACATGTTTTGGACATATCTTACAAATGTTTATGCTCAAATTTCACACACGTCTAATATGATGTAATGGTGAAGCGCTGGCTGTTTCTCAAAGTTATAACTCAGGAACAGAAGGGGAGGCATTTGGTCAGACACCTTTACCTTAAATTCCTGTATTCAAGCACTGTTATACAGCTTTATGGCTGTCCTAATCTTTTACTGTGACTTTATTAACAACAATATACTGATTTTGATTTATAATAGGTAATATGAGGTAACCAGTGGATGTCATCACCATCTTTCAGCTTTCCTTTAACCTGTGTAAGACTGACACTGAGGTGCTGCTGATAGATCTCTTTGCATTTTTTTTAAATCTAGTCAAATCACAATGTGAAATACAGACCGAAAAAGTTTTTGGTTTAGTTTAGCTTTCAGTTTTCATGTCTGTTTCTGTCTCTGTCTGTATCAATGTTTGGTTTTTTTTTTAGAAAAAAAAAAGTATCACTCTTGAGAGCACTTTTGAACTACTTCTGTTTGAGGAAAAACTTAAATTAAACTCGAACATGACTCCCTGGTCATGATTACCACTAACAACAAGTAGTTCCCTTTGCCCAGACCAAAGCAATAAAAAGGCTCATTTTTTTTCCTATCAGGCTCGCTATTATGAAAGAGAAGTTCAGCTCAAATGGACTTGCAAAACATTTAGGTGTGAAGCACAGTTAATACAGTTAGGTGTGATTAAGGCCCGAGGCAGCGTTGCATGATTTATTGACAGTTGAGGTTCAGTGAAAGAAGATAATTTTGGCCTGTGACCACATGTTCTAAGCATTCAAGGTGCAAAGAAAAGAGTAAGTAATGTAAAAACGTTACTGACGGTTTACACAAAAATTTGTCTTGCATCTACATGCTCTGAGCATTTAACAGAAAAACACATGAAAAGAAAAGTAAACCCTGGGGGACTGTTAGGCACATTTTATGTACTTTTCATAGGTTTTGATCATTTTGGCTGTTTGTGTATATGGCATACATTTTGGCAATATTGTGTATTTTTGGAAGTCTTGGAATTTCCAGCTCAGCTCCTACAATAATTCTGAAATACACTGTGTAAACAAAATTGTGACATTCATACTGTTAAGTGCAATGTTCTATTAAAATGCATTGTTTGATCCCACAGCCATCAAAGTATAAAAATATGTATTGTATTATTTCTGGATGGAATTTTGACTATTTTCCAAGTAATGATGTCATTCTTACCGTTTTTGGTATGTTGTGCACGTCGCAGTCAATGTTACTGCAAATCACTGACATATCCCAGGCTGTGAGGAAAATTATATATACATATATATATATATATATATATATATATATATATATATATATATATATATATATATATATATATATATATATATATATATATATATATATATATATATTTGCCATGTAGTGTATTGAAAATGTTTTTTTTAATCTAAAAGATGGTGGTATCAAGACAAAAAAGAGATTTAAAGGACTGATGTTGGTTAAAAAATGAAGGCAATGCAAGAAAAAATCATATAAATGTATAAATATTTTTGTAGCCTGATTTTGAAAACCAAATTTCCTGTGCAGAGCGATGTGATCATGCCTAATATTAAAGAAAAAAAAATTCTAAGGTTGCCCTCCACCATTCATCAAAACAACATGATACAATATGCAACCATTGAGGAAAGCACATGTTTGTCTAGTCGTTAACACGCACACATAACATACATCCTACATGGTTGAATTATCAGATCCATGTGATTTTTCATATCATCTCTTATATAAAGGTCATTTATACCAGAGAGCAGCAGTAAGAGCGCATTGAAGTGAACCAACGTCTTAAATCCTAACCTTAAAGTGGTCTTTTCCATTTTTACATCAGTTCAGGAAAGAGCGCATTATCTAACAAAAATAGGATTGCAATATACATACTGTATGTTTACATACAGTATTCTATATACATAAGAATCAGATTGTTTCCATATGACTTTTTCTGTTGTGTAACTGTCTTCACAAAATGCCAGTAAGGTCATTGCATTCAATTGTGTATGACGTTCTTTAACAGCACAAAGTCAGCAGTAACAGTTTACAGTAAACTCCTGTAAAATACACCCAGACAATGTAGGCTGAAAGGAAACATGGCAGTGGAGCCCTGAAAGAGACCAAGAAAAGCATTCAGGCACATTCCATGATAAGAAAGACAAGATAACTGTTGCTTTAACCCCCAAAAAATGTTAACATGCATATTTTTAAGATAAGATCTAAGATTTGTAGTCGAAAATGTTTATAGTAAACCCTTATTTTTATCCTTTAAAAAAAAAGGTCACCATGTGATAACCTATGCATGACAAAAAATTAGGGATGATGTTGTTGATGTTGGTTTTTCAGGGCTGATACTGATAACGATTATTAGTAGAGAACAAGACAGATAACCAGTATTTGGAACCGATATGCATTTACAATAAAAATGAAAATCTTATCGGCAGTATTTATAATTTGGAATTTAACAAACTCCAAAACTGAAACCTTCATCATCATATACAGCAAGTTTCCAGCAATGTTTTTATAAAGTCAAGTGAAAAATTAAATAAAAAATGAATAAATAAAAATAGCTCCCTGGCGTTTTACAAAGTAAAAATCCTCCCATGCTTACACTTTCTTTGCACTTTTTAAGTAATTAATTTTATCAGCGATCATTAAAATAAAACGCTGATACAGGTGTGTAGCCAAATGTCAAATATAGGCCCCAATAATCAGCCAGGCTGATAATCTGTCAACCTCTAGTTGCATGTAAGAACTGTGCCCTGTAAATGGCCCCTTATCCTCCAAAAATGAATAAACCAATAAAACAACCACATTATAACCCTCATGAAGATATCTTTTGCTGCAGGTATGTTTCACTTGGTTTTTCTTCACTGTATCTACACTCCCTCTCCTCACTAGTAAAGAAACAGGTGACAAATTCTTCTGTGATAGGAGGAAAAAAAGCCTCTTGATGCAGTAGTCATTGTAGTCTGCACATCCCAATTTTGCCACGCTGGTTTTCCAGTGTTTGGAGGTTCATAGTGTGTGTGCAGCTCCAGCTGCTCAGTATCAAATTTCCAGGGTTTAAAAATGAATGATCACAAAACTCTTTTATCCTCCAATATTTGCAGTTTGACTCTAAAGAGGTTTCAACATGTTTGATGGTTTTTTTTGGGTTTAATCCCTCTCATTGTTATTGCAGAGCTGAGTCTATAATTTGCTTCAAAGAAAATGGCCTTGGGCCAGCATCAGGATCTTTGCAACGCAACTGAATATTCCCATTATGCTATTGGGATTTGTTGTATTTATAACTTGGTTTACCATCTAATTGTCCCTGTTTGCTTCTGTTATGGTCATAATGTCTGTTTATGCATCACTGTCTTGCTCTAAAACCACTTACTGGCCTATTGCCTGTCCATGAGCAGCCCCCTCACTATGACATCTTTCTATTCCAAGTCATATTTTGTGGATAATATCTGTGAATGAAATACAGTAAACTTCCTTCCATCTTACCAGTGCATATACCCCACCCCCACAGAGTTTTGCTGGCTCTCCCAAGTTGTTGCTAAAACTACTTCCGCATAAAGCACACAAGCTAACTTGAACCAAAATAGGATCAAATCGTAAAACTAGTGCTGATTGAATATAAATCAAGATTTTGTTCTACAGTGTTTCTATGGTCATAGAAAACATGAAAAAAAAAACAACTTTATTTCACAATTTCACAAATTTCACAATTACATTTCTCAGGCCTAGAAATGTCAAGGAATAAGTAAAAATAATTGAAAGTTTTGGAAAAGTAATGGAATGTTGTTGTATGTTCTGAAATTGTCCCTGTAATTTTCTGCGGATAACCTCCCCCATACTGTAAAATAACAGCGGTTTATGTCAGCCTAATTAACAGCTTTAGAACAGCTGTGAAGCGGACTGATACGGAAAGTTAGTTAACAGTCTCAGTGATGTTGTATATCATTACTCATGGAATGCCTCTTGACCAATCAAATTGTTTGAGCGGAAGTAACTGTTGTATAATTTGCCTTGACAAGCTGCCAGTTTTGTTGTTGTTGTTTTCAGGTTTTAATCTTTCATTATGAAAAATGCAAACTATTGTCCTATTCTCCATTTACATAACTGATCACAGCCATTTTATCTTGAAACTGACGTTTTCTGTCACACCAGCACACACACCAAATGTACACAGCATACTTAAGTACTTTGCTCTAGCTGCGCTGGGTTTTAGTCACTCATTTCTTGCAGTTGTTTTCATTTCAGAGAACCAGTAAGCATGTGACTACCACGTTAGGTAAAAAGCATTACACCTACTTAATCACACCTTTGGGTGCTCGTAATTTTTGATTCTAAAAACATTCTGAGAAAGGTACAATGCAACCAGTGCAATGTTTTGGTAATGTTTTCAGCATCAAGTTTCTTTTAGGTCCTGGTATTTTCTTCTTAAAGTTAGGGTAACTTTCTCTATAATTTAAAAAAATGTTATTTAAAAAAAAAAACAAAAAAAAACATATCACATTAAATTACATTTTCATAAAAAAATGTCCGTAATCTGAGGCCTCAATAACATGTTCTGAATGTTGTTCTCGTATAACATTGTGGGAATGTTTAATGTTTAAATGTTTAAATGTTTTAAGAAGAACATATGATGCGTCACCTCTCAACATCACCAAAACATCCTCAGAATGTTGCAGTTAAAGTGTTGTCTTAAAGGAACATTATTTGAATTGATAAACATCCTTAAAACATTCTGTGAATATTAGCTTAAAATATTTTCTTTTAAACATTATTGCAACTCATAGATAAAATTATTAAAAGTCCACAGGAAAATTCAGAATCTACATTTTACAATATAGCTGAGAGCTGATTTACAATTCTCACATTTTACAAGCAGAAATACAGCAGTACATGTAAGTGTGGTAAAAGCTGCTTTATGGCTCTACCTGAATATGACCTTTACCTGGTTAGATGCTTCCCCATCACCATGGCAATATAGCCGATGTCACAATACGGCAGTTGTCTTTAGCCGTATTTTATGTTTGCTTTGTCTGGTGATGATCGTGATATAAAAATTTTATTATCAGCTTAGTTATGACTGCTGGTAAACATGTAAACAGAGTGTATTAGCTGCAACTAACTCATAATGACAGACATACTGGGATCAGTCCATCTGTGACATGAAATGAAAGTGGGCCAAGGGTGTGAAGTAAGGAGACAATGGGCCCTTTACTAATTTCTACCCACCTACTTTTGGCACCCTTGCAGGGACCACACCCATCTTCAAACTCGGCCCTCATTTTGATCTCAGCTGCAGCTGTAGAATTTTGGTTCTGTTGTGACAAAATGTGTCCACGGGCAGACATATTAACAACTGGCCAAATACTTCAAATTGCTTTGGTGATAGTTTCCATGATAGTGTTTATTGGGTGTGAAAACATTCAGCACACTCATACACAAAACCTTTACTTTATGCCTGCTAAAGCTAAAATAATTATTTAAATGTGTATGTGTACTTTTGTTGTTTTGCTGCCTAATCAACGCACCAACATCAACAGTTTGATAGGTCATTAGGTTCTCACACCTGGAACACACTGCCTGCATGAGCAGCGTTTCTGCATCGTGGAACCTTTTTTTTGGCACCCATGTTAACAAATTAGAGCACTGGCACATGTAAACAAATGATGACACGTCGTATTTTTTCTGTGTGCCGAGCACGGTTGTCTGCAGAAATAGACAACGAAAACGGCATTTTGATAATTATATTGACTTTACACAAACTTTAACTTCAGTTTCAATGTCTTTATCTGTCACAGACACAAGGAAATGCAAAGATGAGAGATCTGTTTTACTCAAACTTTCCTGTTTTTGTTTCAAAATAAAAATCCTCTGACAACATTTCTGTTGACAGAATACCATCAGTTGACACAAGGCATTTTATTTTGAAACATTTACAGGGCCGTGTTGTCGACAATACAGGAGCTTGCAAGGCTTCATAAAGAGCGAAATATGTTCTCATAAATGTGGAAATACAGTACTCATAGCAGCAGGCAGCCCAGCAGAAGTGTTGCACCAACAATGCTGTTGGTATGGACACCGTGAGCGTGAAAGAGAGTTTAGCGAGGGTGCCGTCACACGTCGCTCACACATGCAGTGTGTTCCAGGCATTATAGGTGCCCATTATAAATAAAGTTACTTTCGGTGGGCTGCGTCAATCGCCCGCTCGCCTCCCCTAGAACTTGTACTTAAAAAGCTCATTGTGTTTCAAATACTCCATCAGATGTGAACTGTAACACTGTCACACACACGCATTGAGTGTGTGTGTCAAAAGTTTGGTCTGTCTGTGGACACATTCCTACCACCTGTCCCAACTGTGCAACATGCAGTCAAGATGCCTCCGTCTCAACAGATTTCCCCAGTAATAAGTCATAAAATCTGGAAATTAGCTTTTTCAGCACCTCCGATTCGTTCGTAGTAAAGTCAATACGTTTTTTGAATGAGTTTTTTATTAGATGTCTGAAATCTTTAGAGATAATATTTACAGCGAGGTGTGATGTATGTTGCAGGTTATCAGGTGTGGCATGCATAATGCACACACACATCTCCTTTTTTGCTCTGTGGAAATTACTGGCGTGTGTTTAAAGGTTTGATCTGATCTCAGCAGTCTTAGATGTTAACGTGCTTAATTGTTTTATCCCTAATACAAGGTGTTACCAAGACTTCAAACAGACAGTGAAATTCATTAGGTGAAATTAATACCAGCAGTTGCTGCAAGCAAGTTATCGCAGCTGATACACGTGTCAATAAGAACAAGTATATATGGTGAACATACATACAGTTAACCCTTTGAACCTTGAACCTAAAAAAAAAAAATAATTAAGAAAAATTAAATCAAATTAAAAAAAAAAACACGATAATTGTTATTATGTAATACAATTTACCACACACACACACACACACACACACACACATTTCAGGTAATTTTCTTGTAACTTTTTACTTTTTGGGGTTTTTCGCTAGTTTTTGGGTCATTACTTAAGTTGCTCCTTCTGTCCATGTTTTTGAAAGAAAAGACACTTTTCTCAGGTTTCAAAGGATTAAGTATAGACTTTATTGGTTATCATAGATAGCAGGAGGGAACAGAACAGAACTATAAACACTAGAGATGAGTTTTGCTTTGCATGTGTAAAAGCAAAGTCAGAAACAATGGAAAACAGGTTTGCTGGTCGTGTCACAGCTAATGTAAATATGGACTGGCTGACAAAATATTGTTTTGCATGAGGAGAAAAGAAAAGCATGTAGATGATGTACATATCATGTGTAGTGACTCACTGTGAGATAGCTGCTCATTATCTTATGGATGGATGACACTGACTACAGTTCCAGGGGACATTGGCACTGTGGAGGAGGCCAGTGTGGCATGGTTTTGGTTTTGCTGCTTTTGTAACAGCTGTTATTCAACCTAGACTGTTTGCACTGGCTCATATGTCATAGTTTCGTATTAACATGTTCGTTGGAGATACTATCAGGATGTGCTAACTTGTTGCGGGAATGTAGCTGCTACCAAAAAAGGAGGAGTGTGACCTAGTTTTGTGAGTTGGAGGTGGTGTGAGGTTGCACCTTCTGCACAGCTTTGTTGTGTGTAATAAGTGATAGATTGCCATAAACATTGTTTGAGAAGCAAATGAGAAGGCCTGTAAACCTCCACAGCACTCAATCTTTTTTTTTTTATCTTTCCCTACTCTTTTTATTGTAGTTTTCAAAGTTAACATACACCTGAAAAGAGTGAAAATAGAATTTCTTATACCATTGTATAGAAAACATTGATGAAAATAAAAAATACTGGAAAGGGTAAGTTGTCATACATGTTTAGCATATCAAACAAGTTTACAAAATACAAAATCCATTACAAAGTACATTCACAAATAACCTTATATCATTTTTTAAAAAGGGAATAAAGACAGAAAAGGCAAAAAATAAAAAAAAACAGAGAAAAAAATTAAATACACACACACACACACACACACACACACACACATATATATAGTATAATATAATCTAATGATTTTACCCCTCTATCTTTTTTAGCTAGTATAATTATGAATGGAGATTAATAATATAGGCAAGACATGGCCGGTTTATTTATAGAGCATATTTGATACACAGAAGGGATTCAAGGTGCTTGGTATAATAAAAAAAATAATAAAATTAAAAAAAAGGTTTTAAAAGACATTGATAAGATGTATGGACCATTTGAAAAATTGAGACAAAATAAAAACAAAATATATCCTTACTGAAGTCACACACTCAAACTAACTTTACATGTCATGTAAATATACACATACATAAGTATGAACAATATATTTAGAAGGTCGGCAACCCTTTTATGAATTCTTTTTAAACTGGGCTAGTTGGGGGATGTGGCTGGTGTATTAAAGTGGTCTGTGAGAGGTTGCCAGATCGTAAGTGAAAACAATATGTGTGTTCTTCTGTTGAGCTTTTATATATCCACATTTTATTGGTGTTTTTAACACATCCTCAAACACTGCCATTAGGTTTAGAAAAGGACACTCTGAGATGAGATTTAAAAAGTAGCCCACTGATATTTTGTGTGTATTTCATTTGGAATTGGTGCAGCGTTTGAAAAACACAAAAAGTAAATACACTTTTGGTGATAGACGGGTGGACTGGTTTGCATCTTCAAAACTGCTGTTAACACACCAAGTTTGCATGGATCAACCTCTAACCTGAGCAGCAAGCCAGAGGACATGCCGATTTACATAAACTCAAATGGAGATGGCAAACATAATACCAGTGTTCCTGACAAATACAGCTGACATGTATAACTTGTGCATTTAGAAACGTGTTTCACTTTACATTATGTGGGGCATTATGACTTTTACCTTACACATTACCCATTTTATGTTGAAATGAATTATTGTACATAATTTAATAGAAATACCCAGCATGGCATACTTGCATTTGCTGCCTTACTTTACTTGTATTCAGCTGACCGTTGTGACATTTCAGCATTTAAGAATGGCATTTATGCATGTGAGGACTTTTGGATGGAGGTGGAGTGGAGCATTTAAAGTAAGTTTGTGGGGTTGAGCAAAATTTGCACAGCATTTAAAATATAAATTTTTAATTAATAACTCCACAATTTTAATTCCAAAGCAAAATGCATCTTTGGTCATGCTGCTGCCTGTAGCTATTAGTCAAATAAGGGTAGGTGTAGTTGGTGTGGATTTGCATCCTGCAACAAAGATTTTACATCTCAACTTTTTTTTTTTTTTTTTCTAAAAAAATCCAAAGTAACTTCACATCTACTGAAGAGCTTTGATTCTCTGTCCAAGACAGATTGGGCCCATGCGGACTACTCTGTTTTTTTTATTTTTATGTTTTTAATTTTTAATGTATTTATTTTACTTTATTTTTATTTTATTTTATTTTTAAAGATATTTTTTGGGCCTTTTAGCCTTTAATTGATAGGACAGCACACATGTGAAAGTGAGAGAGGGAGCAACAAAACACCAGAGCAAAATATGATGATGAAAGAATGACAGTTATTTGTAAGCCAACAGGGAAGACATCTCCCTGGTTCCCTTGACAACACTGCTTTGCATATTTGCAGAAAATAAGTTCTGTGGCAAATAAAGGTCTGTGATACTTAAATGTTATGTCCAGCAAATGAATACTATTATTATTATTAGGTTTAGCTCATACCAAAAGGGACAGTACAAATTAAAAAATACACAAGGTATAAAAATTCCACAAGAGACTATTTTTTATCTGTGAAGGCATTTCGCAAGGCTTCCTAAAAAAAACAAACAGCTTAAGTTATACTTCTTTGCAGTAGGGGACACTTTGGAGCCCGCTAAATGTTGAATGAATGAATCACTATGATCGTGCAACGTTCACAGGTTTCGACGTAAGCTGTAGGTTATGTGAATTTTTTTAGTAAACCAAGGGCGTCAAAAATGTGCTTGAAGGCTAAAGTAATTAAGGTGCGTGATAGAGCCAGTGTCCCGAGCCTGGGCCTAATGCCACAGTCAAAAGAAAATTAAACATTGTTTCAAAGTAGAAAATGTATGCACCAAATCCAAGATGTCTGACTTCCTGTTGAGTGAGCCTTTTCTTTTTTTATTCTTAAAGATGAAATCAATGGTCCACTTAAATGTTGTGAACATCAAAAAAATCCTACCCTGCCGAGAGTTTGATCCCAATCGCTGCTTTGGAATTTTCTCCATGTCTGATATTTGTGCCACTTTTCTTGAGTTTTCATGCATCTACAGCCCCCAAAATTTCTATTGTGCACCAGAATAATAATCTCTACGAAAATAATAGGCCCCTTAGTGCCAGGGACCAGAGTTCCATGGCACTTTTGTGCTCTGGCCCTTATTGAGAACTATTAAGTGTCAGGTATGCTATAAAGGACTGGTTTGACAATGCCTGGACAGCCCTATAATAGACCACATACAGCCTCCTACAAATGTGGCCAAATGAGCTAAAAACCGGTTTCATGAGGTGCTTTGCATCCAAGGAGACTTGAGTCCTCAACAGTAAAATAAAAATACCAGGAAAAGAAGGCTTCATTGACTCACTTTGATTGCTACTGCAATAAAAACATGTTAAAGATTAGCCATCTGTGTAAAACATGAAATACTGACAGCCTTGTGTTTTTTAATAGCTGAACACACAAGAACTGTATGGCTGTGGTTTGATCAGATTACACATGGCCTCTCAACAAAAGAAGCCCTCTCTCAACGTTTTAATTCAAATTTTCAAAACTGGATTGTGCAGTGACACGCCCACTTTAAACCTTCGAGACAAGCCCAGACAAAAAAATAAATAAATAAAATAAAATGAGATACATTTTTTTCATGCAACATATTCAAGACTGTAAGACACCAATTAAGAAGATTTATAGCAATTAAGTATATTTAAATGGAAAGATTTATTCAAATCAATGTTCCTTCAGGATGCCACACTAAACCTGACTTTCAGTTTAATTTTCTAAACTGATAATTACAAAAGAAAACAATAAGCAACCAAGAAACCAAAAGAAAAAAACATTAAGTAAAAACATTAGTATAATTGTAAGTTTAAATGAAGGGGAGATTAATAATATAGGCAAGGCATGGCAGGTTTATTTTTAGAGCTCATTTCATACACAGAGGGGATTCAATGTGCTTTAAATAAGAGGAATGGACCATTCAAAATAAAATCAAAATATATCTTTAATGATATAAAACTGACTTTACATGTCATTTAAATTCAAACAAAGCATTTCTGGTTTTGAAATGCCAGCTCTTCTTGACACACCCCCCCGTATTGATGCCAAGCCTCCGGCACTTCCTCATGACCTGCTGCTCATCTGCTCATTTCATTGTTGTCATTTCAGGGTTTCTCAACTGCGAGGTGTTTCCTTTTTTTCTTGCCTCACCTGCCTGTTTTTTTTCTTTCTTTTTTTAAAGCTCTTGTCAGGTAAGAGAAAATTTCATCTATGTTACATGTTTCACTGATTGTTATTTGCCAATTTATAATAAGAACGATAAAGAATTAACTAGCATACGGTGAAAAAATATAGCCCATTGTTTTAGTAGGTTGGAGACTTTAATTCAAAACAGAGATGACTTGCCTGTGGTAAAGTCCTGATCTGATTTTCAGTGAATTATGTAGTTATGTCTATGCTGTTGGCTAGCATAACACTTATAAAAATACCTTTTAATGTACTGTTAGTCATTTTATGGTGAAAAGGCAACTTAAGTGAGGGATTGTACTTTTTATAGAAACTGGTAGAAGGTAAAACACTTTATATAAAACTGTAATTTTAGGTTCATTTATTAATTGAGTAAAACTAAATATCATGGCTGTTGTGCTCAAAGCATCCTAAATATTTTTCCTTTTGTCTCTCACTGTTCCTAAAGTGACCTGCTGAATTAGTATGAGTTTTTTTCGCTTGTAGAGCAGCAGAGAAAAGATGTCAAAGGTTCACTGCTTTGTATTTCCTGTCTTTATGAAGAGTAATTTTGTCAGTGACAGCATTCAAACTTTGCACCTTGGCCACACTTTAGTGCAACAACAATGTCTATCAAGGGTAGTGCTGTTTCACCTTTCACAGAAACATGCTTGTACCCCAAAATAAAAAAAAACCAAAAAACAACCCATTACATAATATTGATACTTAAACAAAAAAAATCTAAATATGTGTGTTCGGTTTCTTTGTTATTGGTCTCCAAACAGCTCTGTAGTACCTGCATATAACTCAAATTAAGCCACTGTTGGGTCCAGTATAGCCAATATGTGAATACTGTGGGCTGCATGTATTCAATTATCCATAACAAATCAACCCTCAAATTGTTAATTACATTGAGTAACATTGAGGATGGTCGGCAGAGTATTTGTGTGCACATCCAACCTGATTTGAGACCAGGTGCCGGATAAAACTACATATTATTATTATTATTATTATTATTATTATTATCATTATTATTATTATTAGTAGTAATAGTAGTAGTAGTAGTAGTAGAAGTTTCATCGTTATTATTAGTGTTATCATCATTATTATTATTTTTATTTTTTATTTTTTGTTATTTCTCCATACTCAAGCCCATCGTTAGGTTGAAACTTTGTATCTGTTGTAGTCAATTAAATATCGGCAGCTGTACTCCAGTGTGCGGATATTTTTTCTCTTTTGTTAGATTATTATTGAGGATGGCTAATGTTAGCCAGCTCAATTACAGTTCCAGTTATTGTCAAGAGGTGACGCTAATGGCCAAATTATATCTGCTTAATACTTGAGGATGCTACCGGAGAAATGCTTATGGATGCGGCTTCTGGTGCTTTGGGGAACCAGCAGTTAATAAGTTAGGTGTCTATGGTTATTCCCCGTAGCTTTCTTGGACAATACAGTCTTGAGACAGAGCCATGATCTGTTTGGAGACCAATAACAAGGAAAATGAATGTATGTAGCCCAATGAATGAATGCTGTAGCCCAATGCTCTATGATTTAAAAAAAAAAATCTGTTGTCATCTTCTGTTATTTTCGTGCCATATGAGGTCACATGTATATAATGGGTAACCTTTTGCATACTTATGTTCTCGAATGACCTCCTTTTTTTTTTCCACACGTAAAGTGACTCGCCTCTTTCATCACATATTGTACCCACAGATTGACTCAGATCTTCCTTCAAGAGCCAAAAGCTGTCAAGATGCTTTCAAGATTGGGGAAAATCAGAGTAATTATTTCCCTTGTGTGCATTGTTGCCATCGGGCTGATCTACAGATTTTCGTGGACTTTATCTGTTTTTTCCCTGGTCCTCCAGAACTCAAGTCTTTGTGGCTGTCCCAAGTGTTTAACAGAGAGTGATCCGTGGTTTAGGGAGCTTATCAAGGCATCTCCTCAGCCCTTTTTGTCAAAAAACTACACACCCTTAGAGGACGATTTCAACTGGTGGAAGGTAAATCTCAGTTTAATTTTAAAGATAAAGCACAAATGTTCTGCTTCTGTTTCACTGTTGATTGTTCAGACACTTTGACTGGTCCTGTTATAAAATCAGCAACTATTATGGGTTCTCTGCACATTTTTGCATTTCCTTTTGAAAAGGAAATGGAAAATCAATTTAACTCTTTGAAACCTAAGAAAATTGGTTTGATTTTTTTTCAAAAACATGGGTAGATGAGGATGAGCAACTTAAAGGTACGTGGCCCAAACATTTGCAAAACATGAGTAAAATGTTACAAGAAAATTACCTGAGAATGACAAAAAAAGGAAAAGGAAACTAAAAATAAGAAAATGACCCAAAAAGGTGGCATAAATTTAAATATGTAATTATTTAATATATAAAATATGAATTTGTTGTTCCCTTTTTTAATATAAATTTCTTGCAATTTGAGGAACATCTCTTGCCAAGTTGGTCATTGCCTTTTTAACCCCATGTTTTTGAAAGAAATCAAACCAATTTGTTCAGGTTTCAAAAGTTTGAATACTTGTATAAGGCATTTAAATGCAGCATGAGAAAACAATGTAGGTTTCAAAAGGTTTAAGGCTAACAAACACAACAAGTGATGAATTTCATTGTTGAATAATCTGTTGACCCGCGACCCTTACGAGGACAAGCGGTTACAGAAAATGACTGACTGACTGACTGAATAATCTGTTGATTTTTTTTTTGTTGATAAATCAATTAGTTATTATCATTTTGACCTTTTTTCTAATTACTCAAACCAAATAATCACTTTTCAAATCATTTGAGATTAATTTTAAACCTGACAATCAACTGATTTTTGTTGCAGTTAAAAAGCACGTTTTTTTTCCAGTGGGAAATTAAAATCAAACAGTTTTGAATGCTAATCACATAGAAATTATTTTTAAAAAGGAAATATTCAAAACAATAAATATTCACCTACTGCATATGTGCCAACACTTGTTTTTTGGGCACTTTAGTAAGACTGAAAGCAACTGTAGGGACTGGGAACTGCAAAGCATTCTGGGAGCAGTGCCACCATCTAGTTCTGATAGCTGCCAGTCTAATCAGCAGTTAATCATTAAAAAAAACTAATACTGACATGAAGATAAACTCTTGAAAGAATTAACTGAGCAAAATATTACAAAATTTAAAAGACAGTTAATGATAAGGATCCTTACAGACCTTTACAGTTTTCCACCCATTAACCTCATGGTTTCATCTATCTGGTATTTAGCGCTGGTGTCTACACACGTCAGCAACTCAAAAAATGTTTGGAGGTCCAGGTCCAATTTACAAAGGGGTGGGTACAGGATCTTCAGGACCTACAAGCGAAAAACCTAACACAATACTAACACATTGGCGGCTTATCATGCACAATTAATATACCAGTATTTTTCTATATGCTGATCTGACAGAGCAGAAGACTCTGGCGAGGGAAGGAGAGGAGGCATGTGATTTATGGTGAAGAAGGACTGGTGTGTCTACGGAAATCTGTGCTGTCCTGGTCCTGCTGTGGATCACTGCTAGCCTTAACATAAAACCACAGAAAGAAAGAAAGAAAGAAAGAAAAAGAAAGAAAGAAAGAAAGAAAGAAAAGAAAGAAATGGCTGTGGAGTGCTGCTGCTTGTTAAGAATCAGCTGCCAGGATGTGTGGACGGTTAAATCATTCCACAACCAGAAACCATGGCTTACCTGAACCATCTGGAAACATGGACAATTATAAGACAGCGGCCAACAATGTGAGAAGATGCAAATATAGTCTAAATTACTGTGCACAAGGTTAAGGAATCACTGGCATTTCACCATGTATAATACCATGTGACAAAAAATGATTGAAAATGAAATGCATAACATTTGCTTACCTTTGAGTCTAATTATGAATTTTATATACTGTATTCGGTGGTTAAAATCACATTAATTGAGTAGTGTTTTGTGTAAGTTCAGCAGTTCTTTCTTACACAAGTCAATAGTCAACAGATGGTGATCTCACTATTATCCTTCAGAGATGGCCGACTCGCAATTGATGAGGTCACATTCCCATTTAAAATAATCAATTTTAAAAATTTTTTGCAAGAAAAGTCAGTATGGAGATGATGAGAAAACATTACAGTTTGAAAGGGGGTGCTTCTAGTGAAGAATCTACAGAAAATTATCACCTGAATCTGCAGCTCTCCTCAGTTTCACTGAGCTTTATTGTGAGTTTTAACATTTTGTAAGATGATCTGAGTTGAGGTGCTATTCAATCAATCAGTCAATCAATCAATCAATCAATCATTTGTCACATAATATCATACAAGGTTGGATATGCGTTGTAATTTATTTGCATATGTTGATCTCAACACGGTGGCTTTCTCCCAAATGGAAATTTTCTTAGGATGGTAAAAGCGTGATGCACCCTACTCCCTCTCTGACTGGGTTGTACTTGTTGCCTTCATTGGCAAGAGAAGGAGAGAAGTTAGGAGAGTGTCAGTGTAAGCCAATCAGAGGCAGAGTAAGGCAGAGTAGGATGTGTCATACATTACCATCCCACGAAAGATAAATTTGCTGCCCAAATGCTCTCTGCCATCCGTACTTTTATTTCCCCTGTGGAGCAGGGACAGGACAGCTCACCTCACATTTCCATTGTCATACCAGTCCTTATTCATAATAGGGCAGACACCTCCTACACTCTCTCTCACCAGAGTCCTTGACCAGCTAGCAGAGGTCCGCAGGAGGACAGTCCACTGATTGGTGAGATGATTTCCTAGTCCTAGAAAGTAAATAGTTTTCATGACACCACTGTTCAAAACCCCACCCCCAAAAGCACAACGAATACTTGCAAAAAAGACATAAGCCCAAATTTAGCAGTGCTGACAGAAGGGCAACAGACTTACAACTTTGTAATGCTCAAATTAGCATCATGGTTGTGCAGGCGTGATTCTGTCGGGTATTAATGCATCCAGTGACCATCAACAAACCCATTCTTCACCAGTTCAGTGTAAGTGGACTCTACAAGCAGGCAAATGATGATGGAAGCATGTAGTACATGCACAGGTTTATTTCAGTTTTTTTCAACATTTTCCTTACAACTTACTGAAAAAGAAAGGCCCCAATTATACAAAATAGCTATTAACAAGAGACAAAATGAAATAATCGTACAATGAAATGTCTTTAATGTTTCCCTTTTCTCTTTAATGTCTCTCTACCCAGGTGGGATTAATTAGTGTGAATACCTTGACAGGCTTTTTACCTAAGAAATGTAAATTGCAAGTGGAACTGGTATGTGGTTAAATCCGAAACTGATGCTGAAATAATGTTTGTTTTTTTCTCTCCCTTATGTGTGTCAGGGGTTACAGTCGGAAGGACGCAGCTTTATTTTTTACAAAACAACAGTGGAAAACCTATTTAGAATATTCCCACCCAAACCAGATGTTGTAGAAGCCAGCCCTGACCGCTGCAGGACTTGTGCTGTGGTGGGGAATTCTGGTAATTTGAAGGGATCACATTATGGACCTCTCATAGATTATCATGATACCGTAATAAGGTAAGTTATGACTACCATTTTTTTTAAAATTCAGTTTGAACAATGGTGTTGACACAAAGGCAAATTCTGAATATTTTTCCTTTGTAGCTTAACAAAAATATAGTACCATCTAAAAGTCAAAATTTCTCTGCCTTATACAGTAGGGGATGAGCAAAATACTGATTCAGGATTTCTATGTATTGTGAACATAATTTCCCCCATCATTGTTTTTTTTAACTGCAATCCAAATTCCAGAAAAGTTGATATGCTGTGAAAAACATAAATAAAAACAGAATCCAATGATTTGCAAATCCTTTTAGACATACATTTAATTTAAAACAAACAAAATATTGAATCTTTAAACTAATACACTTTTCTTTTTTTTTTTTTTTTTTTAAATATACAGTTGGTCTGGATTTGATGGCTGCAGAGACATGTTTACCACTGTGTTATATCACCTTTCTTTTTAATAACACTTGTACCCCGACTAGTACCTGCCCCCTTATACTATAAAAGCCATGCTGTTGTAAAAATGTGCAGAATGCATCTTACTTTCCTCCTGGAATATGGACGAATGTCTCTTAAAAAAGATGTGGTCTGGGTGGCAGCATATGTTGCACCAAAACCTATATGTACCTTTTGGTATTTACAATGCCTTCGCAGATTTGCAGGTGAGCCATAGTGGGCACTAACCCCCTCAACCATACCATCACAGATGCTGGATTTTGAACTTGAGTTAGTAATGATCTAGATGGTCCTTTTCTCTTTAGCTCAGAAGACAATGCATCCAAGATTTTCATAAACAATTTGAAATGTGGACTCCTTAGACCACAGCATACAGCCACTTTGTATCAGTCCATCTCAGATAAGCTCAGGGCTGTGTTTGAATAAATGTTTACAGTGCAGTGTTTCTGGATGTTGTAAATACATGGCTTTCTCTTTGCACAGTAGAGACTTAACTAATGTTTACCATGTAGTAATATCCTTCATACAGTCAACGTAAGGGACAAATCTGAAATCCAGCACTGAATGACTGTAATTTTTCAACTCTCTGACAGCACTGTAATTAAACTGTTAAGAGAATTCTCCAGATTCTCTGAATCTTTTGATATTATTGATTGTAGATGGTGAAATCCCCAAACTCTTTGCAATTGTGCACTGAGAAAGGTGAAGGTTTCTTTCTGTTTCGCTGTTGCAATTTTTTTCCCCAAAAAGTTACAGTTCTTATGAACAATTGAGCCTTTGGAGGATACCCCTTTATAGTCAGTAGAGATATCCTAATCTGTTACCAGCTGACGTGTTTTCCTATGTTCCAAATAAGTGTTTGTTTATTTGTTTTTTGTTTGTTTGTTTGTTTGTTTGTTTGTTGCATTTTACAACTTACCCAGTCTTTTGTTGCCCCAGTGCCAACTTTTTTGGCACATTGCATGCATCAAATTCAGAATGAACACATATTTACAGAAGATATAAAATATTTTGTCTTTGTATTGTATTCAGTTACATATGGGTCCAAAATATCTTCAAATCATTGCATTTAGTTTTAATTTAAGTTTGTTGCAGTGTCCCAACTTTTCTAAAATCGAGGTTGTACAATATATTTATGATGTATTTCTCTGTATCTTTTAGAATAAACCACGGCCGTACTAAAGGCTATGAAACAGATGTTGGGACCAAAACAACCCATCATGTAATGTATCCGGAGAGTGCAATAACTCTGGACAACACTACTCATCTTGTGCTGTTTCCTTTCAAGATAAATGATTTATTGTGGCTTCTCAACAAATTTAAGCCAGGGTAGGTTTTTCAAATATATTTTTCAGTATAGAGACAAAACACGATGCATTGTACTCTGAAAACCATGCCCATGTGAAGGGAAATCTATTGGTGCCTCATTCTGCAGCTGCAACCAAGGGCTAACATACTAAGAAAAATACCTGTAGCTGGCTAAAAACATTACATATCAGCATGTCAAATGACTATATTAATCATGACAAGGAGGCACCGTCTGCAATATGAAGTCATTGGAAAGCAATGAATTGTCCGGAGGGGATAGTACTTAAATGCACCCTTTCACTGTACTTGTATGTAAATCTGTAAGCGAATGCCAAAACCTAATTAGGAAAAAATAATCACACTGAACAGATTTGTTTGTCTGAAATATCCATTTTGATGACTGGGTAAAATCTATAAGGAAGCTTTGTGATTGATTGCAGAAAAAGTGTACAGTTGGATAGTAATCACATTGAGCAATAGTTTCTCCTCTAGGCAAAAAAAAAAAAAAATAGCTTTTATTGCAATCAAGTTGTGGCTTAGCTGATAAACTGTCCTCAGACTCAACAAAAAGCCAAATTCCAACGAGCCAAGAGAAAGTAGGCAGTGACATGAGGACGTTCCAGCTATATCTGGACTAGTACTTGCTTGTGCTTTTGAATTATCCATTTGTGCTATTGTATTCAGAATATTTAGATATAGTCACCCTATAAAGTTGATATTGCGAATGTATTAGCGTTACACTTGCTTCATTACAGAGACAGATCAACATTAGCATTAATTTACAGCTGTGTTTCTGACCATCCAATGGTGAATGTTAGCAGTTGAATAATCTGGCTCTTTAGCTGCTAAAGCTAATTGCCAACTTTGTCCACCTATTTTGTGTGTGGAAGTGGTGTAAAGTCAGTTTATCTGTTTTGAGTCTTATATGATTTACAGTCTAACATGTTTAAATCGAAGCAGCTCCTTTATATTAATAACCTTTTATTTTGTACTGCATCAGGCTCATTCACTCTACTAACACTGCTCCTTCATAACTGTCCTGAGATACCCTACCAACCTACAACATCAGCTTTTATTGTTACAGTGGTTTCACAGTAATTTGAGCTCACACACTACTACTTTGTGACACAATCAGATTAACATTTGAAAAGCAGAGCATCTACCTTCTAGGAATAGGCAAATTATGACACAATCAGTTTATAAACTGAGAACCAAAAGGCCCACACCCCAGCCCCCCAGCAGGGCAGGAACAACACGCTGTCTTTTCTCACAGAGTTTAAGAGCCCATATTGCATAGTATTTAGCTGTTCTGTAGATAAACTGAGGGAATAGAAACACTCATTTGAAACATATCTTGATGGTTTCTTTCTTGAATCTTCAACATGGATGTTTGGGCTATTGGGTTGTTATTGACATGAATGCCTAAGCTCTTTGACAAGTGACTACACGCACAGGCTCCAACTCAGGCCCCCCTGAGTGTACTTGGGCAGCTCATTATCATTGCCAACTTGTCAAATGCTGCTTCTTGGCCATTCATTTCAATGTCAAACACGTCCGCTATCAGCCAGACAGCACCTGTCAAAGCAGTATGAAATGCCCCTGGGTGGCCTTAATTTATAACACAGCCTATAACAACATAATATAAGTAGTTGAAAAATCCCTTCAAGGCAGGTGGAAAAGGAGGTGGATGGTTCAAACAAACCCTGGACTTTCACCCGGGACTCTGTATGCATCTAAAAAGCAGAGAGTGTACATTTCCTGTGAAAACAGAATTGTGTTTATGTTCAGAAATATAGAAAGGCATGGGTATTATCCAGCGACTTATTAATAAAAGGTTTGTTTGTGTGGTCTTTATGAATGATAGTTCTATAACCATTACTAAATAATTCTTTTTAATGTTTATTTTTTTCACTCTGTGCTAAAATAAATATCACCTCCAACAGGGATAAAAATGCTGCAAACTCACAGGGGATAGCGAACAAGGACTTAGTGAGTATTTTTTTTTTTTTTTTTAATTTTTTTAAGAAAGACATATTTGAGCAGTCACTCAGTTCTACATTGTGCAGTATTGTCTGACTGCAGAAAGGAATGCTATATTAATGTCACTTTAAAGGCTATGTCTGATTTGTTACAGGTGATGATCCTCAATCCAGCTTTCATGAAATATGTTCATGAACTTTGGCTTGAAAAAAAGGGAAGGTATCCATCTACTGGCTTTATGGCATTGGCTTTTAGCCTGCAGATTTGTGATGAGGTGAGTTCAAATACATATTATACCAACAATTTCATGCTATTCCACTGATTGACTGTTAGTAGCAACAGTGCACCTATAAACAATGATGCACAAGCAATGTCAAGAAAGAAGAGGCAAACTTTACATTAGAAAATAGTAATAAGTGTTATCACTTTCATAAGTGTAAACATTTATTCAAAAACGTGCATTAAAAATTTAAGTGCCAACAATACTTTAACCCTTTGAAACCTGTGGTGACGTTACTTTTCTTGTACTGCTTTCAGACACATTTTCTAAGTATTTAAACTTTGAGCAAATCAGTGAGACATCTTTAAAAAACATGGAAAAAAGGCAATGAGTGACTTGGTAAGAAATGCTTCTAAACTGCAATAACTTTATTGATTTAGAAAGCTATTAACAGAAAAACCACAGAAAATGTCTAGGGTAAAAGGAAAAACAAGCAAGAATAAATATTTATAACTACCATAATTAGATCTTTAAAATCATGTCACAAAATTATTATAATTTTTAAAGCACTTGTACAAAGGTAATGTCTTGGCCCTTTATTAAAACTTGTTTTGTTTATAAATCTTCAGTAAATTTTCTTGCTCTTTTTACAAATGTGTTAGTAATTTTTGGGTCATTTCTTCTGTTGTTGCTTTATCTTCCCATGTTTTTGAAGGAAATCAAACCAATTTGCTCAGGTTTCATGGGGTGAATCTAGCTGAGCTTTTTTTTTTCCTCAGGTTGGTGTTTTTGGATTTGGTGCAGACAGTGATGGAAACTGGAGCCATTACTTTGAGATTCTCAGAAACAAAAAGCTGAGAACTGGACCTCACGCAGGAATGCATGAATATGAAGTTATCCAACAACTATACCATGAGAAGAGAATCCGTTTTTTTAAAGGATCTTAAATATAATTTTTATTTCTCTCAGTCTGTGTCTGTAAGTCATTGACTGAGTACTGTTCTTTGTGAAGGGTATAGGGGGACATATTGAAAGAAATAGAATATAATAGAATTAGTATTAGAATCACCCTTTTATTAATAAAATGGGCTGTTCTTATATACATATTGAGCAGGACCTCATTTATAGAAATCACAATGTTGCGCCGCCATGTTTCTACAGCAGCCCAGAATGGACAAACCAAACACCATCGCCATATAGAACCATTCGTGTTTTCATGTCGATCGCTGTAGTTATAAGCCCATCTGTAACAATCCGCCTTTAAAAAATCATTGTTTTGTAATGTGAAAGTGCTTCATTAAGTGTTTTTACTGTTTTCAATCACCTGGTTCTTGTTTTGAAAAGGAGGCCTCTGCGGACAATTTGGCACTCGGTTTAAGCCTCCTTCACAATGAACACCAAGTCAATTCTTTTTCAGCTGGTTGCATCATCACTAGATGATCACTGAATCCCCCTAAATCTTACACATTGAACCTTGTAATAGAGCATCGGAAAAAAAAAACAAAAAACTTGATTACGTAGATATATAGATGTGGCCTTTTATTAGTCATGCTGTTATTTATTGAGCTTTTAAATTAGTTCAAGTCATTTTTTGAACTTCTGTATTTTTTTTTTCCATCAATATATTAAGTAAAGTAGTAGCCTAGTGTAGCAAACCATTCATTGTGTTTACAATCAGGTACAATATCTGTGCCTCTTTATTCTGGAGAAAACACAAACCAATTAAAAAAAAAAAGAGAGAGATTTCCAGTATGGCTCTGTGGCTCTTCTTAAATTGATTATCTCAGTTTGGCTGAGTCACAAAGTTGTGGCAAAGTTGTGGCAGCTCATCCTTTTCTAGGTGAAGTAAACACAGGCTTTTTAAACACAGGGAAAAAGACACTACACATAGGAGATAGTCTTTTTAACTTTAATGTATTCATGTGTTAAATGATTATAGAAAATATTAAAAATGCAATGAACAAAAAGACTTGTCATACACAGCAGGTGTTGCTGATAATAATGGCTGTGTTCCATTTGGGTGTGTCAGTATGACTCTTATATCACTCCGCTTACTGGCACCGTCACGAATGGAGAAACCCATGAGCTATACTGTGACAACACAGAATACTGTTATTAAAATAAGGATCTCTTGACATTGATGGAACACGTCCTCAGTGTTTAGACAAATGAGTCCTTTGGTTGTCAGACCCCAACTGATAACTCACAAAAAGGACCGGATTTGCCAGTTTAGCACCACGCAACCGTCAGTGCTTCCTTATTCCTTCCATTTTTGGAGAGGGGATCTGTGAGGTTGCTGGCTTTATCCAAGTTATGCTTTTTGTCATTTGGCTGTTAGTGACTAAATATTCTGTTATTCAATTTAAAAATTGGTTTTGTACTTATGTTTTTTGGTGTGTGTGTGTGTGCGTGTGCGTGCGTGTGCAATATATGTAACTACAATTTACAAAACACATATGCACACATTCCATTTTATCACTGACAAAAAACATATTTTACAAAACAATAACAGTACAGAACAACATAAAACTGTAGAACTAACCCGAACACCTGGCTGTAAGAGGCTTGTGTTGATTCTGAGCAGATTGTTTCCTGAGTTTTCCTGATATTTTTAGGAAACCTTTACTCTTTTTTTTTTTTTTAAAAAAAAAAAACAAAACACATTTTAAAAGTTAAAAGTTTTGTGTTCCTGTTTCTCTCTCTCTCTCAATGTTTGTATATATATATATATATATATATCCAGGAAAACACAAAAAGTGTGAAAAAGAATGGAGCCTTTTAAATATATATGATTGTTAAAATAATTATATAGCCAATAATGCTTTGGCAACCCATAGTGCTAGGAACCAATGAAGAACTTGTAATATGTGTGTGTGTGTGTGTGTGTGTATATATATATATGTATATATATATATATATATATATATATATATATATATATATATATATATATATATATATATATACATATATACATATATACATATATACATATATATACACATACACACACACACACACACACACACACACACATAGATATAGATATAGATATAAACATATAGAGATAGCCAGGAAAACACAAAAAGAATGGAGCATATAGTGATGAAGCATATAATGAAGACTATAGTCATAACTCAGAATCCCAAGTTTTTCATACAGTCAGTGACTCTCTTTGTTTATTCTTGATCTCTTTTTTGTACCTTTTCTAATGATCTTTTCCTTAATGTGATGATGTCTGAGGAATGAGCTTTTTTTCAGTATCAAAAATACATAAACTTTGCCAAGCAACACAACATTGCTGGTTATATATTTATGACATCTTACAACCTCCAACAATATTGAGGATGGATAAAGATAAAAAAAAAAAAAAAAAATTAAAAAATGCTTGTTTCTACCACCTGGTGCCAAAAGGATGCAACAACTGGACAAAACCATAATAAATGTGTGATGTCCTCTTACTTTTAGGCACAATACATTAAAAAAAAATCTTGATTAGATAATAGCAGAATATAGGAATGCCTTGTTCATATAGCCTCATATTTCATGGGTTAAGGAAATCTCGTTTTAACATCTAATATATCATTCACAAAAAACATTTTCATTTAGCCATAGCAGCTGATTATTTTGGTGGAGCAGAATTAAATTAATTCCTTAAGAGAGAGGTAAAAATTGGGTTGCTAAGGCTGCTTATAGACAGAAGTAGCTTGGATGAAAACTAATTACAACATATACTTTGTTTCCATGAAACTTATATACAACATAGACCACCATTTTCCTGTGTACTCTAACTACAAATCACGTCATAATTTGGGGGTGCAGGGTGCAGTTTCAACTGTGTGCATTACTCTTTGTAATGATCATTTTAATACTTTCACAATATTTAAATAGCACCTTTACCTGCTTTATAATTTTAAAAAGGCATGGAATTGTGACTTTTTACAATATAAGACATTTAAGATAGATTAATAGCGTAGACTTAATTGTCTCCAAAAGGGAAGTATTTACATTACAACATAAATACATCTGTATTCTGATTAGCTTTATGATTTGGTACTGCTACGTTATGAGAAGTGGCAAAAGGACTTTGAAATAAATAAGCAAATCATTTTTAAAAAAATCAAGGCTTAAAAAAACACACACACAACCATAGCAATAATCAGACCAGCAATACTTCCTTATATTTTCAAATTTCATTCAAGCTAAAAGCAGGAAAATAAATGAATATCCATCAAACACCATAGAAAAAAAGAAACAAAAAATCCAAACATTTTGTGATAATAATTATTTGTATAACAGCCCGGAAGTGACCAGACTCTCCCCATATCCACCAAATGGTCTCCAAATAATGAAGTCAACTCGTCAGGAATCCAATATTAGACACAGTAGAAAAAAACGCATCACTTCCCCAACTAGATGAAGCCGGCGATGTTCCCTTTCTTAAAAAGCTTTCAGTGTTTCATAAGGAAGCACTGCGCTCACACCTTGCTACACAGGTTAAACCGGTCCCGTTTGTGCATTCTTACTTGAGGTCTGGCAACAGAAGGCCATGTAGACAGTTAGGGTGTGTCGGTGATTTAGTAACTCAACATTCAGCTTGCAGACTCATCATAGCAACAAATGCACAGGTGTACCTTACGGCAATAACTCAATAGCACATAGGTTTCTCTTTCAGTGAGGGTGACAGTAAGCCAGTGAACATGATACTGGAGTCATAATAGCTGCGGTGTCTTTTGATCAATTTAGTTTTGATGTTTTCACAGACACAAAAAAAGAAGGGAGGAAAGTAAAAGGAAAACATAAAATTGTGGAAATAAAAAAAAAATAAAAAAAATGCAAAGGTCCAACACAACAATATCAGTTTTTTAAGGGGCGCCTCCAATATGTTTTAATATGAATGGTGCACCGCTATCAACATGTCTCTCAATTTACTCGTGCATCTTAATGATACTGTATCCAAACCATAACTTATTAAGTTAACACTGATTATATTGTTACAGTTACTTATACTGCCTGGCTTGTGGGGCAGCATGGAGGTGCAATGGTTATCACAGTGCATCTAGTTCCATTTTATTGGAAAGAAGGCAGACATCTCCTCAGCCGATATCTTCAACACTCAGCTATTCACACCAAAAAAATCTAGACTAATAAAAAGCACCACATCTTGATAGGAAAAAAAATACATACATGAAGGCTGTTTTTGATTTGTGGGATGTCCTTTTAATGTAAGTTCCATTCATGTTAATGCAATGAGACAGACATAAAGAAACATAAATTACGTTTAAGATCCTTTATAAAAGTTAATTTGTTTCCTTTGGTATAGTTGCTGAATAACGTTAAATTCATGGCCACCTGCATGAATTCCAGTTCTGAACCATTTGTCTTTGAGAATTTCAAAATAATGGCCCCATTTTCCATCGCTGTCTGCTCCAAACCCAAAAACGCTGACCTGGGAACACAAAAATTATACCATGTATCTTATCTGGATTTTAAGTTTCATTGTCACTAACCTTTTTAATGTAAGTATAGCCTACAAATTTGAATAAAAGCTTTGGTAAAATTTTGAAATGCTAGGCTAGGCTACATTATAGAAGTTAGGATACATTTCATTATTCTTAGCTCAGTTTAGCTTTACTTAGCCTAATTTAGCTTATCTTAGCTTAGTTTAGCCTAAAGAATGGAAAAAGAAGAATTGGTAGTGTGGGAGAATGTCATTTTTACAGGTTAATTTTTATCACAAAAATAAGATAACATGTCCAATTGTGTCCTATAAGCACTGGCAAATTTCCTTACCTTTGAACAGAACCAGCTGTTTGCTGCCAGTCTTCATGGTAATCTATGCTAACAAGTTTCCCAAAATGTTGTACTATAGTCGTTGTAACTAACACAAATGCATTAATTTTCTCTTACAACAGGTCTACTTGATCAATTTGATTTTGTGGACATTTTGAAACCTGAAATTTTATTTATTTACTGCCTAGCAGTCTTCTTCTTCCTTACTTTTGCTGGCACATTGTTATATCTAGGTGCACTGCTGCCACCAAATGTCAATTCATGGACTCCACTCTGGAGTCAATAAAATAGCATTTTGGTACATTGTGTAATTTAAAACCCACCTCGTCACAAATCTGCAGGCTAAGAGCCAAAGTCAGAAAGCCAGTGGATGGATAGTAGCCATTATTGTCCAGCCACCTTTCATGAACATATTTAATGAAAGCTGGATTGAGGATCATGACCTGTTAGGAATCAGATGAAAATATGAGACATAGGTGTCATAAGTTGCATGCTGAGTCACTTATTAAGTTTGTCATTCCCTTCCAGAATCATATAAAATACTCACCAAATCCTTGTTAGCTATCCTTGTCGAGTTCCCTGCACTTTTGTTCCTGTTGGAGGTCACATTAAATTTACATTTTAGCACCAAAAGAGCTGATTAAGTATTATGTAGTGATATTTTAATAACTATGTATCAGTTGTATTATTATTAGTAGTACATTTCTACAGGTTTGTTTGCTGGTTAGTCTGAGCATAGTTTATCAGCGAAGCTACAACCAGATCACAATGAAGTCAATTTATTGCTCAAAGAAGAAACTATTGCGCACAGTTGAACCATCCTACAATACAGTTTTCCTGAAAAAGTCATCTACAAAGTTTTCAAATTGTATGCAGTAAGTGCAGTTGTTTTTGCCTGTGTAGGTTTTTCATTCAATTACAGATTTTTATACAGGTATAGCAACTTTGTTTTACAAACCCACCCTGGTTTGAACTGGTTGAGGAGCCACAGTAAATCATTTATCTTGAATGGAAACAACACAAGATGAGTGGTTTTGTCCAGATTGATAGCACTATTTGGATACATTACATGATGAGTTGTTTTGGTCCCAACATCTGCTTCATAGCCTTTGGTGCGGCCACGATTCATTCTAAAAGACACAGGAATACATATTTATTATCATGTAGTTAAAGGACAATAATATGTTCAATGAAGTTTATATCACATGGAAATGTTGAATGTTCAAAGATAGTAGTAATAGTTTACCTTATTACGATATCATGCAAATCTATGAGAGGTCCATGACCTGATCCCTTTAAATTACCAGAGTTCCCCACCACAGCACAAGTCCCGCAGCGGTCAGGGCTGGATTTTACAACATCTGGAATGGGTGGGAATATCTTAAATAGGTTGTCCAATGTTCTTTTGTAGAAAACAAAGTTGCGTTTTTCCAACTGTAACCTCTGACACACAGAACAGAAAAGAACAGTATTCCAGCATCAGTTTACAATTTATTCACACACCAGTTCCAAAAAACAGAGCTGTGGTATACAAACCCTTCTGGGAAAAACAAACAAACAAACAAAAAAAACAGATAAAAACCAGCTTATGCTAGTAGATGGTCTTAGACTGTCTGCACCGAGTTCTTGCTGGTCTATGATGGTTTAACTGGGCGGGCCACCGGCTGGTGTGACCAGCTTGACGGGGTGCGCACATTTATCTTTGTGCATATCTTACCACAGTAGACTGATTTATGCACTTTGCCTTTCATGCTTCCCTCTGATGACACTGTTATTTCTCCAATCTTAAGGACATAGATTTGATTTCAGTTTTACAGGAACTTCAATGGATAAACCAGCTAGAGTGACCATCACAAGCTGGTATGACCAGCTAAACCATCAAAAATTATGTGAAAACATACCATAAACTGGTCAAACAAGCTGGTCAACCAGCTTAACCATCTTAGGCTGGTCAAGCTGTTTTTTGTTTTCAGCAGGGAAATTACAGTCCTCAGGATTCTCATGAAATCACACCCTTCTGGTTACCATTCATAATCTAAATTTCTTTAACAAAAGGTGATAACTCCTCTATTTAGTGGAGCAGCTTCATGCTCTTTAACCTTGCATTTGCATACATGTCTGGCTGTGTCATGCACATTTTTGTCTACATACTTGCCTATATGTGACGTGTGTTAATGGAGGATACCACTAGAGGACACATGAAAGACCTCAGGCCGTATGAAACTAGCAGATGTGTGGGATGTAAACAACCGACATGGTGACACTTGTGGAGGGTACTATCATGTAAATGCTGAGGTCAATGCAGAAAAGACCACAGCAGTGTTGTCGGTGATACGTAAGGCCTCTAAATCAAGCCCATCATACAAGATACAGGGTAGATTTATTTCACTCTTTTTTAAAATGTAGTTTTAAAACAGTTAAATAAAAAAATGTTGCTAAATTTTACTACATCTTTTGGCATCGAAGGAGGAGTTTGTGAGTCTCACAGCCTGGGGAAAGAAGCTGCTCCGTAGTCTGGTGGTTCGGAAATTTTGGTCGGCCGACTGGATGTCAGCTCGCTGCAACTAATTACAATACTCATAAGTTGCAGCCTTAATGCATGAGTCGATTTTCACTACTATCTTACATACTCATGTGTCAGAAAAATTGTTTAGTTTCACATTACAACACCGTTGACACTTAACAGGCACCTTTTATGGTTAAAAAAAAACAGGTCTGCCTTCCTCTTTTAGAAAGGGAGTATAAAAAAATATGCCGCGAAACCCAAAAGTTTCTGATTTTACTGCAGAATCAGAGCGTGAAACACTGATACAGAAGCAGAACATTTGTGCTTTATCTTTAAATTAAACTGAGATTTACCTTCCACCAGTTGAAATCGGCCTCTGAGGGTGTATATGTTTTTGACAAAAAGGGCTGAGGAGCTGCCCTGATCCGCTCTCTAAACCACCGATCACCCTCCTTTAAACATTTGTGACAGGCACAAACACTCGAGTTCTGAATGTTGAAGGAAAAAAAGGATAAATCCCATGACAATCTAGAGATCAGCCCAATGGTAGCGATGCACAGTAGTGAAAGGAGTATTCTGGCTTTTCCAAAGCTTGAGAGCATCTTGGCAGTGTGATGTTCTTGAAGGAAGATCAGAGCCAATCTGTGGATACAATATGTGATGAAACACGTAAGTCACTTCATAAATATGTAAAAACAGAGATCATTTGAGAACAGCATAATGCCAGAGGCTGATGTTCATGCCATCCTGTCTTCTCTATGATACAGACACATCTGAAAGTTAATGTAAGTTGGCCCATTGTCTCATTCCAGCAGTCACACCTGCTATCAACCGGCGAAATAACATAAGATGACAAAGAGAAAATAAACTAACAGGTAGCTCAAAGTATTTTTCTGATTTGCAGTTGACTTCAGAACTGTCTGAAATGCAAAATTATGGAATGGAATTGAAAACATATGAAATGCGATGAATCGTGATTAACTGTTAAAATTCTGCAATGAAATATATTATCAAATATGTATGTGTGTATTATATTATTATTTATATTTTGTGTTTGCAAAGTGAACCCTGTCGACAGCTTTCTGTGTGTTTGCTAGCACCATATAGACTATGACAAGTTTGTACACTTGTTACATTCGTGCACAGAAACAAGCAGGGGAAAAGTCCGTCTCGTACATGAGGTGTCTCAGTATCTTTAACCAAAGCTGCTACACATACACTTCATACATTTATTTCAAAAGTTAAGTGTATTTATTTAAATAACTGCAGAGAAGTGACGCATGCAGAGGCTGCAGCTCTGCGTGCCTCTTCTCTCCACACAGCACCAAACCGCATGTCAAATATGTTTAGACTAATGATGTTAGCGATATTTTAAATTGAGATCTGGTTTGTAAAGACACTGGGAAGTGGGAAAGCAATTTGGTATCTGCTCACAACAGGCAGTGGGTGAACCCGAGTCAGTCAGCGAGTCGCAGGGCGATGGTATGATTTGAAGTTGGACTACTTTACTTGATGTTAAGCTTAATGGTTGGGATGTTTTGGTTTTTTCATAAAGTGACAAACAATGAAAAATAAAAGTTAAAAAGGGAGTGGCAGGGGTAAGACTAAAATGCAGCTGTTGGGCAGAGAAAAATCTTTTAATTGAGAATTGATGCAATGAGCCAAATTTTAGAACTCAAGTATAAAATTATTATAAAAAATAGCCTAGAAAATCTGTGTTGCAAAAAGGGCACTTATCAAGTCAGAGGTCAAATAACAGGTACTTGAGGATTGCCAGGGGTCTATCTGTGCACGTGCCTGCTATATCATGTTTTCCTGCTGCTCTACAAGCAAATCTCATGCAGTATAACTCGTTCAACAGGTTACATACATCCCACACTTTAGTCGCCTCTTTGCCATATAATTTCCAATAATGTATTCTTGTAAAAGTGTTGTGCCACATAGCAGTGTAAAAATAACTAAAGGATTTACTGAGAATTGGATTAGGACTGTCAGGTCTCTTACCTGACAGGAGATTAAAAATAGGCAGGTGAGACAAGAAGAAAAAAACCTGCAGCTGATCAACCAAATGAATCAACAGCAAGTAACGAGGAAGTGTTGGAGACGTAGCATCACTGCCAGTGGGGCGTGTCAAGAAAGGTTGGCATAGTTTCGAAATGACAAAAGCTTCTACATGACAAACGTAGCAACAACCCAGTCTGCCCATACTTTTTATCCAAATCTTTTTAAAGTTTGAGTAAAGCAAAAATTAGTCTGTGTAATGTGTCTGTCACACCACAGAAAAGTGGCTGTGTCAGCCAAATCGGATTCATTTAATACATCGGCAAGTACATAAAATGAGCAGTACTCTCTGCTCTGAGATGCTGGGGACGGGTCCACTGATGGAGCTAAAATGGTGTCATGATTACCATTAATGTTAGAGCTTGAAGAGTCATATATTAAGGGGCTGTTTATCCAGCAACGGCTCTTGCATGAAGTGTTTAACTTTTGTTGCAGTTTAGCCTTTCGTTCACACCACAAAAGTGTTTGAGGGCCTGAAAATGCAAACTTCTGAAACCGGTTTCCAGAGTGTCAGCTTTTTGAAAATACCACCCCTTCTGTCACTGTGTAAACTGACAATGCACAGATCCTGTGAGAAAGGTGATGTCATGGCTGTACTTTGCGCATGAGCGTTACGTTTCATACAAATAGCCATGCGCAAGTAGGAGGACAACAATAACAACAATGGCAGACTACTGAGCTGTGTTTGTGCTTCTGACTCTACTGAGTTTATTAACTCTCCTCCAGCAAAGAGCGCCATTGTCTTCTTGTTTGTTTACACTCAGACACAGACGTGTGTTCTTTTATGGTTCTTTTATGTTGTGTCATTACAAAGTTAGACCGCCAATTAGTGGCGTGGCATGCATACAACAACGATTTTGGTTGTTTTTGTGGATCTGTGCACACAAGGATCATGTTTACAATGTTATCATATAAACCCAGATTTTTATTTTATTTTTTTTAAATGCACAGGAAAGATTGTTGGGCCATTCTCATCTAAACTTGGCCCATGTATTTTTTTTCCTTTACTGCTTATGTGAGCAACATTCTATCCAACACGTACTCACTCTGAACTTGTCACATGGTGTCGCTCTGTCATGACTTTCTGCGCCAACTTATGACGTTTTAGGTATCCTTGTGCGTCAGCTGTGCTGATGCCATTAAGGTGATGTCAACAACTGCACGTGTGGTGGGACGAAGCAGCATGGTCCCTATGTCTACACAACAGCTCGGACTGTCTTGATGGCTGGGATTTGTCACTGATGGTTAGGTTTAGGCAAAAAGAGGCACATGTTAAGGTGTAGAAAAAAACAAAACAACACACACACACAAAATCACATGGGTAGCGAACTCTGAGCTCCTGCATGAAAGTAGGTTTTTTTGTGGGCATCATTCACCTCCCTAGCCATCTGCATTATAAGCACACTCACGCTCCCTGGTACGTGGTTAGCAGCAGCATTATTACCTTACACTGTCCTCAGCCTTTCAGGTGCATGCAACCGGCATGCACTGCAGCCGCGTTATCAAGTGATGCCGCTCATGCATGTTGCTGTCCGCCTGATGGGAGTGGGCACAGGGTATGATAACAATGCCACCGCTTCAGTACGACCGCATTATCATCTGACACATCTGTGCACATTGCATGTGGACACAAGGTGGCTTTTGGTGTCACACTCATACACTGAAAGTGCTGACAGAGCTGCACTATTTGATGAGTTCAGAATGAGAATGGGTCATTCTTTCTTACCTTTCAGTGGATTAAGCATAAATTGACAACACGTTCTTATCCCAAGTTATCACATATTACAACTTTGCAGTGGATATACACATCTACAAATTATGGTCAAGGTATCCTTCTGCATCTGCAATTTACTTTCAAGAATGTCACTAGCATGGTATAAACAAATGCACATGGTTTTGTTAAGACAACAAAAGCATGTGGCAAGCAATGCCTTGGCATCAACAAAAGCACATTCTGCTACAGATGGTTAAGTTTAGACAAGAAGAACATACTAAGGTGAAGAAAAAGTATCATATTCAGACACGAAGCAAACGCTGAACTCCTGCATGAAAGTGGAGTGTTTGTTGGGTAGGGTTAGGGTTAGTTAGTTGGTAGTTGTAGCATTTCTACCTCAAAATCATCCTTATTCTCTGGGGTTTCTGGTCATGTAGCATCAATTTCAAAAGCATTTGTGTCTAGTATTTGTTAGGGCCCTCTTTGGTGAAATACTCCTTATCAGAGAGAAGTTGAAAAACCACTGAGAGTAGTCAGGAGTACTATTGACACTGAGCATGTCCCACCCAACATAACAGCGCTCCAATGCCAGACTTAAAGTGATCACAACACTGAAATATTTAGCAACTGGAAAAAGCAACAGTGCAACGGTGATGATTGGAGTCTGTCTCAACCTTTCATCAGCACAGTGGTCACAATCACAATGAAAACAGTCTCATATTGTGACACTTTGTTTAGTTTCCACTGGCTGTCAACACCTTGTAGGGTAACAAAAGGACAACCAATCACACCTTTCAAAAGACTGCATCATACCTAGCAATAAGGTCAACCACACCTTCTCACTGAGGTCAAAGTTTCGTCCTCTTCCTTGCTAAGAGTTGTTGAGCATCCCTGAGCCAAAATCACTCCTAAGCTATTGCTTGATATTTTAAGGTTAAATTATGAGCTCTCTGAGACTGTTCTCAGAATTTTCTGGGTCCACATCAGTTTTCTTGTGCAGCTTTCAGACCCCTTTCACATATATGACCCTTTGAAGCCTGAGAAAATTTTGTAATGAGCAATGAGCAACTTGGCAAAAAAGTCCCACAAATTGCAAAAAAAAAAGAGTGAAAGGTGACAAGAGAATAACCTAAAAACTAAGAAATAAAAAAAATGAAGGGTTATTAGAAAATGTTGTTTTTTTTTAAAAGGAATAATGTCCAGAAAACTATGTTTGTTATAATGATTTTATATTTAAAATTAAGTTACAGAAAAAATACATATATTTCTATTTTTGTATTTTTATGGTTTATTCATTTTTTTCTTTCATCTTTTTTTTTTTTTTTTTACTTTTTTCATTTTATTTTACTATTTTACTTATTTTCAGGTAATTTTCTTGTAACATTTTTTGCTAATTTCTTGCTAAGTTTTGGGCCATCAGTCTTATTAAGTCACTTGTTGCATTCTCGCCATGTTTTTAAAATAAACCAAACCAAGTTGCTCAGGTTTTAAAAGGTTAAGCCAAGTAAATACTTTGAATCTTTTTGTGGTGCTGGCAAGTCCGTTGCAATTCCAGCTGGCACTGTAAAGTGATTTATTATGCATCATAACTTTAAATAATGAAAAAAAGGTCTAAGTATAAAATGCCAACGGAGAGGGTATCTCAGGTATTCTGCAGTCTGTTAATATGTCCAAACAAACACAACAACAAAAAATAAGACAAAAGATATTGTATGACCGTAATTATTAGAAATAATTATCAAGCAATGAGGGAGGGGCCAAAGAGATTACAAACATAAGAAAATGATAAAGAAAGAAGGAGAGAAGGAGAGTTACAAGGAGAGAGAGAGAAAGAGGGGCAGCATAACTTTTTACATCTTGCCATCAATGTAAAGTTTGTCAGCAGTGAGTCTTACCCAGAAGTTTGCTCCTTTGCTCCTTAGCGGGAAACTGGTGTCGGGCTTTTTCTTTTTTGGAGAGATGGCAACCTTGACCAGTGAAAACAAGCTTATATGTCTTTACTGCGATCAAACATCACGATGATCGATCGGGTTTTCATTCAAAGCGTCTCTGAGAGAGAAACTGAAGATGCGCGGTGCTTCCCTGCGCCCAGCACGTGCGCTCTTTGAAAGTCAGTATCCTGAGCGACTTCTTCTTGAAAACACTTGACAGTTTCCTCAACATTTCTTCCTATATTACCTCTAAAACTCGGGTTGTCTCGCATGGAGCGCACAAGCTTCTTCTCTGAGTTTGCAGTTTTTACCGAGGAGAGAAATCGGTATTTTTTAAACCCCCTTTTCACGACTTTGTGGTATAACCAAATACAAAGTCAACAAAACCATATTTGATTGCATAATAGATAAAAATAAGACAGCAAAATTCATTCACCTATTCACCACCTACACAGTTCTGTTAATATTTCTATCTGTATCGTGGCATCAGCAATGTGATAGAGCTGAGAATTGTTGGATATATTTGATCGATTTGGTCTTTTTTTTTTTTTTTTTTTTTTTTACAGAGCTGATTGTTTTTCCAGTTTAGTTGAATAACGACTTACTGTTCCTCTTACAATGTAAAAAATATTAATAACAATACACTGACCATTTGGAAGACAAAAGTAAAAAATACAATTTCTGCAAATCCATCACCTTATGTGTAAAAACCCTCAAATTAAATTAATAATTGAAAATCTTCACAGTAGAAAATCATAATTATTATTATTTTTTCAAGCTTAAAAGCTATTCATTGGCAGGTAAAATTACTCATTTTTTAAAGTTTCACTCACATCTTTTCATGTAATGCATTGTCATATCCATTTGTAGGCCAAATCTGCATTCATGTGGGACAATAAATGCTGAGAGGTAATGTAACCAGGCAATTTTTTTTTTTTTAAGATCCTATAGAGGTCGCTATAGGCCTTCAGAAAGGGTTAATTTTTAGCATGGTCAAAACTTATTAGTATACAGCCATGAGTCAAAGGGAAAAGAAGGAGGGACCAGTAAAGAGGAACAAACTAGTGATGAGCAGACATTCTTTTCAAAGTATCAGTTTCTTCAAGTTAGTAAATGTCAATTACCATTTTTAAGTTTAAATACATTTTCCAAAAATATTGTTATTATTTTTTACAATTTCTGTGATGCTCATCACAGTATTTTATGGGGGATAAAAATCAGTACATTATAGTATAAAATTATATAAATTAGTAATATTGCAAATACAAATGAGGGTTTTGATAATGTACACAAGTATTAGAATAGATTGCTTTTTCAGTCTACTAGATACAACTTGCTGCAGTAATATAGACTAAAGTGAGATAAACAGATTGAGAATTTTATCTTAATGTAAAAAAACTAAGCAAGTCATTAAAATATATTCATAAAGAGCTTTCCAAAGACATAGGTCACCAAGTGCTTTACAAGAGCAATATAAAACATACAAGAAAGAAAGCATAGAAGATGAGGTGACAACCTGGTCACATAGTTTAAAGTACAAAATTATTTTGCACAATTCATGAATAATAATAATAATAATCATAATCATATCAACAACAACAATAATGATAATAACAACAAAAAAACAACAACAACATAACACAACAAAGCTTCCTTTTGGTGCATAATTTAAAGTATAAAAAAAGGTAATGAATCACAATGTATTGCAAATCATGATATAACAGTACCAAGCATATAGCAACACATTTTCAATTGTATTATGATAATATGGTATTGTGGGGCCTCAAGGGATCCCCACCCCTACAGTACAAGCACATTTGACAGCTGCTGGCCCCACAAAACTCTTCTTCAATGCACTTACAGCTATCATGTGAAAGTTTACATTAATAATGATAAAATATCCATTTTAATGCATTGATTCAGTGTTCCATTTGTATGTAGAGGTAATGTAAGCTCAATACAAAATACAGAAATGTCCCTGATTGTATGGAGGGTTTTGAGATTGATTATTATATACATATATATATATATATATATATATACACACACACACACACACACATATATATACACATATATACATATATATACATATATACATACACACATATATATATATATATAATTGTTAAATTTTGTACATTTTTGGCCTCCCTGCTTTTCAGATGGGCTTCCTGGATCGTTGGTGTTGCTCCTCCTTCCTGCTCTGAACGAATTCAAGTTGCTACAGCTGCTGACTGAAGATCCGCCCACCCCGTCGACCTCAATAGAAGGGGCACCAAAATTTTTCACAAAATTTCGCAAGTTGTCATTAACATCATTAACCTGTCCTGCTTTTTCAGAAGATAGAAGGTAGATTTATAAGTCATTTTTTAAACAAAGCTTAAAAAATGCAATTTCACTTGTCCTTGATCCTGCTACGTCTTTGGAGTTGAAAGATGAGTTGATTTAGGTGTCTTGACTTGGAGAAAAAACAGAGTGTTGGTCTAGTGTGTTCAGGCAGAATAACACCTATGCTTTTATCTTTGCTTGATCACACCACCACCTATAGCCTTTGAATCAACAAGTTTGCAAGTCTGCTACTGCACTTCAGGTGTACAGATCCTTCACACAACACTGGAACTTCTGAGTTTATCTCCAGTATGTATAACAAAGCTTCCCAGCCTCCAGGACCTGAGAACACATAAAAAGCTATAAAATGATCATCATAGAATATCTGACCTTGGCAAAGTCTGTGCTACAGTATGGACAATCAGTCTTCTCTGTTAAAGGAGCCAAACTGTAGAACTACCAACATATTTGAAAATGATTCCAATATTTTTTTGTTTTTTTTCATACAAATATTAGATCAAGGTTTAAAGAGAAACACTATTGTTCTCACAATTAATATCACAGTAGACACACCTGTGTTTTAGATATTGTGTGGCTGTATTTCTGTGTATGGATTTGGGGATGTATTTTATGGTTTGTTTTTTTTTTAATTATTATTTGTGGATGTATCGTTGGGAATGTATTTGTGATATTTGTAAGTCAGTCTGTCTTTGTAAGGGGCCCATCACACCAAGATGCACCGCACTGGGCGAGACGGCTCCAAAAATGTCTTGGAAGCACATTTGGAAAAATCGCTGAGAGCGCCTGTGGAGTTAGGCTGCATGCACGTGGCCAAAAATGACAATGAGAAGCAATGCGACTCTGGGCCATGTGCTGAAAAGTTGAAAAAAAATTACCTTTATGTGCACCCAAAAAACATCAGAAAACTTCTGGTTTCAGGTGTACTTTCAGACGTTTTCAGTGATACTTGGCTAAAAATTTTGATAACAAGAAAACGCGCATACAGTACAAATTATAACATATTGAATATCACTGTGGGCTCATGGTTCATGAACTGAAATGCCATTTGAAACATGTGATATGTGATATCTTAAGAATGTCTTTTGTCACTTTTGCGAGTATTCAAATGAAGACTTGAGGCAATATAGATGCCAATTGAAGTGGCATATTCTCAAAAATATAGAATTATGGATTTCAGTCCATAGATTGCAGTGAGGCAAACTTTAGGCACGTCCACTGAGTTGTGCTGAAAGTTTGCCTCAGGTTTCAGCTCTGTGGGTTACGGGGGTTTACTATGATTTTTTGAAGTGTGGAATGTGAAATGTCTGCAAATGTAAATGTATTGCAATAGGTCACACCCACTTTAAGCAATTATTACCAAATTTTATGCCTCAATTGAGTCACGACCCTGGATGATGCAAACCAAGTTTCGGACAAATCCCTGGACCTGATAATGAGATTTAGACTTTTCCTGTTTGTGGCGCCCTCTAGTGGCAGATTATCCCAAGACTACTTGGCAAAACTCAGACAAAGCAGTGAGAGTATGGTTTCAATTGCCTGCGCCATTTTTGATTAATGGGTATTTATGTAAAATTGAACTTAAAGATAAATGTTTGAAAATGTAACTTCAAAACTGACTGTTGTATCAAATTTGTTTGATACATTTAGTTCAGGGATTCCTTAACATGACCCTACCAAAGCTTCAGGATGACTGGCCAAATTGTCTGGGATTAGTTTGCAATAGTGTGATTTACAGAAAATTAAGAAACCATTGGAGAAAGGATGCAGAATAACAAAGGGATTAATATGGAAGAATAATTTTTACTCTAAACCAAGCTGTTTTTGGGATAATAGCCAAAAACAATGTTAATTGTTAAAGTATCACCTTGAGATTATTGAATGTTGTTCTTTTGTGCCTGAGTAGTGAGTGGAATTTACAACTAGCCTAACGATTTTGATACATTTTATCATTATGTTTTTTTTGCTGCATGAACACAATAAGCAGAGAAAATTACAGGAAAAGAAGGAAAGAAGAGGAGGAAAGAAGAGAAGATGAGGTAAGGTGAGGTGTGTGAAAAAAAAGGACTGGAACCCCTAACAAGGTCATACTATAGTGTGTTGGAAAAAGTGAAAAAAGTGGTAGTATGGTATGTAAAAAAAATTAACAGAAAAACAACTTGGACTTTTGATTCATCAGGCTATACTGTAAATGACCTAAACATGCCGTCATATGACTTTTTAAAACATTCTGAGTGATGACGTTTTTGACCACTTTCCCTGAGCTAAAGTATGACTTTTTTCCCCATTCTGTACTTTGGCTCAAAACGCTCAAAATATTGACTTTTTGGAGATTTTACTCATCAGGCTCTACTAAAAACAACTTAAACATGCTGTCCTATGACTTTTGAAAGCATTCTGAGTGATGACTTTTTTGACCATTTTCCCCTGACTTTTTTCCCCATTCTGTACTTTGGCTCAAAACGCTCAAAATATTGACTTTTTGGACCGTTTTTTCATCAGGCATTACTCAAAAAGACCTAAACATGCTGTATCATGACTTTTCTGAGTATTGACTTTTTTGACCATTTTTCCCTGTGCTATAGTATGGCTTTTTTCCCCGTCACGTTTTTGGCTCAAAACTCTCAAAATATTGACTTTTTGGACAGTTTATTCATCAGGCTTTTCTATAAATGACCTAAACATGCTGTAATGTGGCTTTTGAAAGCATTCTGAGTGATTACGTTTTTGACGCTTTTTCCCTGTGCTATATGGCTTTTTTGCCCATTCTGTACTTTGGTTCAAAACGCTCAAAATATTGACTTTTTGGACATTTTACTCATCAGGCTCTACTAAAAACAACTTAAACATGCTGTCCTATGACTTTTGAAAGCATTCTGAGTGATGACTTTTTTGACCATTTTCCCCTGACTTTTTTCCCCATTCTGTACTTTGGCTCAAAACGCTCAAAATATTGACTTTTTGGGCCGTTTTTTCATCAGGCATTACTCAAAAAGACCTAAACATGCTGTATCATGACTTTTCTGAGTATTGACTTTTTTGACCATTTTTCCCTGTGCTATAGTATGGCTTTTTTCCCCGTCACGTTTTTGGCTCAAAACTCTCAAAATATTGACTTTTTGGACAGTTTATTCATCAGGCTTTTCTATAAATGACCTAAACATGCTGTAATGTGGCTTTTGAAAGCATTCTGAGTGATTACGTTTTTGACGCTTTTTCCCTGTGCTATATGGCTTTTTTCCCCATTCTGTACTTTGGTTCAAAACGCTCAAAATATTGACTTTTTGGACATTTTACTCATCAGGCTCTACTAAAAACAACTTTAAAATGCTGTCCTATGACTTTTGAAAGCATTCTGAGCATTGACTTTTTTGACCATTTTCCCCTGAGCTATAGTATGACTTTTTTGCCCATTTTGTATTTTTGCTGAAAACGCTCAAAATATTGACTTTTTGGACAGTTTATTCATCAGGCTATAATATAATCGACTGAAACAAGCTGTCCTATGACTTTTGAAAGCATTCTGAGTGATGACTTTTTTGACCATTTTCCCCTGAGCTATAGTATGACTTTTTTCCCCATTCTGTACTTTGGCTCAAAACAATCAAAAATATTGACTTTTTGGACCGTTTTTTCATCAGGCATTACTCAAAAAGACCTAAACATGCTGTATCATGACTTTTTTAAGCATTCTGAGTGATGGCTTTTTTGACCATTTTTCCCTGTGCTATAGTATGGCTTTTTTCCCCGTCACGTTTTTGGCTCAAAACTCTCAAAATATTGACTTTTTGGACAGTTTATTCATCAGCCTATAATATAATCGACTGAAACATGCTGTCCTATGACTTTTGAAAGCATTCTGAGTGATGACTTTTTTGACCACTTTCCCTGAGCTATAGTATGACTTTTTTCCCCATTCTGTACTCTGGCTCAAAACGCTCAAAATATTGACTTTTTGGAGAGTTTATTCATCAGGCTATACTATAAATGACGTAAAGATGCTTCCCCATGACTTTTAAAACATTCTGAGTGATGACATATTTGACCATTTTCCCTGAGCTATAGTATGGTTTTTTTCCCCATTTTGTATTTTTGCTCAAAACGCTCAAAATATTGACTTTTTGGAGATTTTACTCATCAGGCTCTACTAAAAACAACTTAAACATGCTGTCCTATAACTTTGGAAAGCATTCTGAGCATTGACTTTTTTGACCATTTTCCCCTGAGCAATAGTATGGCTTTTTTCCCCATTTTGCATTTTGGCTCAAAACTCTCAAAATATTGACTTTTTGGACAGTTTATTCATCAAGCTATAATAAAATCGACTGAAACAAACTATCCTATGACTTTTGAAAGCATTCTGAGTGGTGACTTTTTTTTACCATTTTCCCTGTGCTATCGTATGACTTTTTTCTCCATTCTGTACTTTGGCTCGAAACACTCAAACTATTGACTTTTTAGACTTTAACTGCATCAGGCTACATAATGAACAACCTAAACATGCTGTCCTATGACTTTTTAAAGCATTCTGAGTGATGACATATTTGACCATTTTTCCCTGAGCTATAGTATGGCTTTTTTCCCCATTCTGTACTTTGGCTCGAAACGCTCAAAATATTGACTTTTTGGACATTTTACTCATCAGGCTCTGCTAAAAACAACTTAAACATGCTGTCCTATGACTTTTGAAAGCATTCTGAGCATTGACTTTTTTGACCATTTTCCCCTAAGCTATAGTATGACTTTTTTCCCCATTCTGTACTTTGGCTCAAAATGCAAAAAATATTGGCTTTTTGGACCGTTTTCTCATCAGGCATTACTCATAAAGACCTAAACATGCTGTATCATGACTTTTTTAAGCATTCTGAGTGATGACTTTTTGACCATTTTTCCCTGTGCTATAGTATGGCTTTTTGCCCCGTCACGTTTTTGGCTCAAAACGCTCAAAATATTGACTTTTTGGATATTTTACTCATCAGGCTATATAATAAACAACCTAAACATGCTGTCCTATGACTTTTTAAAGCATTCTGAGTGATGACATATTTGACCATTTTTCCCTGAGCTATAGTATGGCTTTTTCCCCCATTTTGTATTTTGGCTCAAAACGCTCCAAATATTGACTTTTTGGACATTTTACTCATCAGGCTCTACTAAAAACAACTTAAACATGCTGTCCTATGACTTTTGAAAGCATTCTGAGCATTGACTTTTTTGACCATTTTTCCCTGTGCTATAGTATGACTTTTTCCCCATTCTGTACTTTGGCTCAAAACGATCAAAATATTGACTTTTTGGACCGTTTTTTTCATCAGGCATTACTCAAAAGACCTAAACATGCTGTATCATGACTTTTTTAAGCATTCTGAGTGAAGACTTTTTTGACAATTTTTCCCTGTGCTATAGTATGGCTTTTTTCCCCATCACGTTTTTGGCTCAAAACTCTCAAAATATTGACTTTTTGGACAGTTTATTCATCAGCCTATAATATAATCGACTGAAACATGCTGTCCTATTACTTTTGAAAGCATTCTGAGTGATGACTTTTTGACCACTTTCACTGAGCTATAGTATGACTTTTTCCCCATTCTGTACTTTGGCTCAAAACGCTCAAATTATTGACTTTTTGGACATTTTATTCATCAGGCTATACTATAAATGACCTGAAGATGCTTCCCCATGACTTTTAAAGCATTCTGAGTGATGACATATTTGACCATTTTCCCTGAGCTATAGTATGGCTTTTTTCCCCATTTTGTATTTTTGCTCAAAACGCTCCAAATATTGACTTTTGGAGATTTTACTCATCAGGCTCTACTAAAACAACTTAAACATGCTGTCCTATACCTTTGGAAAGCATTCTGAGCATTGACTTTTTTGACCATTTTCCCCTGAGCTATAGTATGACTTTTTTCCCCATTCTGTACTTTGGCTCAAAACAATCAAAATATTGACTTTTTGGAGATTTTACTCATCAGGCTCTGCTAAAAACAACTTAAACATGCTGTCCTATGACTTTTGAAAGCATTCTGAGCATTGACTTTTTTGACCATTTTCCCCTGAGCTATAGTATGACTTTTTTCCCCATTCTGTACTTTGGCTCAAAATGCAAAAAATATTGGCTTTTTGGACCGTTTTCTCATCAGGCATTACTCAAAAGATCTAAACATGCTGTATAATGACTTTTTTAAGCATTCTGAGTGATGACTTTTTTGACCATTTTTCCCTGTGCTATAGTATGGCTTTTTTCCCCGTCACGTTTTTGGCTCAAAACGATCAAAATATTGACTTTTTGGACAGTTTATTCATCAGGCTTTTCTATAAATGACCTAAACATGCTGTAATGTGGCTTTTGAAAGCATTCTGAGTGATGACGTTTTTGACCATTTTCCCCTGAGCTATAGTATGACTTTTTCCCCATTCTGTACTTTGGCTCAAAACAATCAAAAAAATTGACTTTTTGGACCGTTTTTTCATCAGGCATTACTCAGAAAGACCTAAACATGCTGTATCATGACTTTTTTAAGCATTCTGAGTGATGGCTTTTTTGACCATTTTTCCCTGTGCTATAGTATGGCTTTTTTCCCCGTCACGTTTTTGGCTCAAAACTCTCAAAATATTGACTTTTTGGACAGTTTATTCATCAGCCTATAATATAATCGACTGAAACAAGCTATCCTATTACTTTTGAAAGCATTCTGAGTGATGACTTTTTGACCACTTTCACTGAGCTATAGTATGACTTTTTCCCCATTCTGTACTTTGGCTCAAAACGCTCAAAATATTGACTTTTGGATATTTTACTCATCAGGCTATATAATAAACAACCTAAACATGCTGTCCTATGACTTTTTAAAGCATTCTGAGTGATGACATATTTCACCATTTTTCCCTGAGCTATAGTATGGCTTTTTCCCCCATTTTGTATTTTGGCTCAAAACGCTCCAAATATTGACTTTTTGGACATTTTACTCATCAGGCTCTACTAAAAACAACTTAAACATGCTGTCCTATAACTTTTGAAAGCATTCTGAGCATTGACTTTTTTGACCATTTTCCCCTGAGCAATAGTATGACTTTTTTCCCCATTCTGTACTTTGGCTCAAAACGCTCAAAATATTGACTTTTTGGACCGTTTTTTTTCATCAGGCATTACTCAAAAAGACCTAAACATGCTGTATCATGACTTTTGAAAGCATTCTGAGTGATGACTTTTTTGACCACTTTCACTGAGCTATAGTATGACTTTTTTCCCCATTCTGTACTTTGGCTCAAAACGCTCAAAATATTGACTTTTTGGACATTTTATTCATCAGGCTATACTATAAATGACCTGAAGATGCTTCCCCATGACTTTTAAAGCATTCTGAGTGATGACATATTTGACCATTTTTCCCTGAGCTATAGTATGACTTTTTTCTCCATTCTGTACTTTGGCTCGAAACACTCAAACTATTGACTTTTCAGACTTTAACTTCATCAGGCTATATAATAAACAACCTAAACATGCTGTCCTATGACTTTTTAAAGCATTCTGAGTGATGACATATTTGACCATTTTCCCCTGAGCTATAGTATGACTTTTTTCCCCATTCTGTACTTTGGCTCAAAACAATCAAAATATTGACTTTTTGGAGATTTTACTCATCAGGCTCTACTAAAAACAACTTAAACATGCTGTCCTATGACTTTTGAAAGCATTCTGAGCATTGACTTTTTTGACCATTTTCCCCTGAGCTATAGTATGACTTTTTTCCCCATTCTGTACTTTGGCTCAAAATGCAAAAAATATTGGCTTTTTGGACCGTTTTCTCATCAGGCATTACTCAAAAAGATCTAAACATGCTGTATAATGACTTTTTTAAGCATTCTGAGTGATGACTTTTTTGACCATTTTTCCCTGTGCTATAGTATGGCTTTTTGCCCCGTCACGTTTTTGGCTCAAAACGCTCAAAATATTGACTTTTTGGATATTTTACTCATCAGGCTATATAATAAACAACCTAAACATGCTGTCCTATGACTTTTTAAAGCATTCTGAGTGATGACATATTTGACCATTTTTCCCTGAGCTATAGTATGGCTTTTTCCCCCATTTTGTATTTTGGCTCAAAACGCTCCAAATATTGACTTTTTGGACATTTTACTCATCAGGCTCTACTAAAAACAACTTAAACATGCTGTCCTATGACTTTTGAAAGCATTCTGAGCATTGACTTTTTTGACCATTTTTCTCTGTGCTATAGTATGACTTTTTTCCCCATTCTGTACTTTGGCTCAAAACGATCAAAATATTGACTTTTTGGACCGTTTTTTTTCATCAGGCATTACTCAAAAAGACCTAAACATGCTGTATCATGACTTTTTTAAGCATTCTGAGTGATAACTTTTTTGACAATTTTCCCTGTGCTATAGTATGGCTTTTTTCCCCATCACGTTTTTGGCTCAAAACGATCAAAATATTGACTTTTTGGACAGTTTATTCATCAGCCTATAATATAATCGACTGAAACATGCTGTCCTATTACTTTTGAAAGCATTCTGAGTGATGACTTTTTTGACCACTTTCACTGAGCTATAGTATGACTTTTTTCCCCATTCTGTACTTTGGCTCAAAACGCTCAAATTATTGACTTTTTGGACATTTTATTCATCAGGCTATACTATAAATGACCTGAAGATGCTTCCCCATGACTTTTTAAAGCATTCTGAGTGATGACATATTTGACCATTTTCCCTGAGCTATAGTATGGCTTTTTTCCCCATTTTGTATTTTTGCTCAAAACGCTCCAAATATTGACTTTTTGGAGATTTTACTCATCAGGCTCTACTAAAAACAACTTAAACATGCTGTCCTATAACTTTGGAAAGCATTCTGAGCATTGACTTTTTTGACCATTTTCCCCTGAGCTATAGTATGACTTTTTTCCCCATTCTGTACTTTGGCTCAAAACAATCAAAATATTGACTTTTTGGAGATTTTACTCATCAGACACTACTAAAAACAACTTAAACATGCTGTCCTATGACTTTTGAAAGCATTCTGAGCATTGACTTTTTTGACCATTTTCCCCTGAGCTATAGTATGACTTTTTTCCCCATTCTGTACTTTGGCTCAAAATGCAAAAAATATTGGCTTTTTGGACCGTTTTCTCATCAGGCATTACTCAAAAAGATCTAAACATGCTGTATAATGACTTTTTTAAGCATTCTGAGTGATGACTTTTTTGACCATTTTTCCCTGTGCTATAGTATGGCTTTTTGCCCCGTCACGTTTTTGGCTCAAAACGATCAAAATATTGACTTTTTGGACAGTTTATTCATCAGGCTTTTCTATAAATGACCTAAACATGCTGTAATGTGGCTTTTGAAAGCATTCTGAGTGATGACGTTTTTGACCATTTTCCCCTGAGCTATAGTATGACTTTTTTCCCCATTCTGTACTTTGGCTCAAAACAATCAAAATATTGACTTTTTGGACCGTTTTTTCATCAGGCATTACTCAGAAAGACCTAAACATGCTGTATCATGACTTTTTTAAGCATTCTGAGTGATAGCTTTTTTGACCATTTTTCCCTGTGCTATAGTATGGCTTTTTTCCCCGTCACGTTTTTGGCTCAAAACGATCAAAATATTGACTTTTTGGACAGTTTATTCATCAGCCTATAATATAATCGACTGAAACAAGCTATCCTATTACTTTTGAAAGCATTCTGAGTGATGACTTTTTTGACCACTTTCACTGAGCTATAGTATGACTTTTTTCCCCATTCTGTACTTTGGCTCAAAACGCTCAAAATATTGACTTTTTGGATATTTTACTCATCAGGCTATATAATAAACAACCTAAACATGCTGTCCTATGACTTTTTAAAGCATTCTGAGTGATGACATATTTGACCATTTTTCCCTGAGCTATAGTATGGCTTTTTCCCCCATTTTGTATTTTGGCTCAAAACGCTCCAAATATTGACTTTTTGGACATTTTACTCATCAGGCTCTACTAAAAACAACTTAAACATGCTGTCCTATGACTTTTGAAAGCATTCTGAGCATTGACTTTTTTGACCATTTTCCCCTGAGCTATAGTATGACTTTTTTCCCCATTCTGTACTTTGGCTCAAAATGCAAAAAATATTGGCTTTTTGGACCGTTTTCTCATCAGGCATTACTCAAAAAGATCTAAACATGCTGTATAATGACTTTTTTAAGCATTCTGAGTGATGACTTTTTTGACCATTTTTCCCTGTGCTATAGTATGGCTTTTTTCCCCGTCACGTTTTTGGCTCAAAACGATCAAAATATTGACTTTTTGGACAGTTTATTCATCAGGCTTTTCTATAAATGACCTAAACATGCTGTAATGTGGCTTTTGAAAGCATTCTGAGTGATGACGTTTTTGACCATTTTCCCCTGAGCTATAGTATGACTTTTTTCCCCATTCTGTACTTTGGCTCAAAACAATCAAAATATTGACTTTTTGGACCGTTTTTTCATCAGGCATTACTCAGAAAGACCTAAACATGCTGTATCATGACTTTTTTAAGCATTCTGAGTGATGGCTTTTTTGACCATTTTTCCCTGTGCTATAGTATGGCTTTTTTCCCCGTCACGTTTTTGGCTCAAAACTCTCAAAATATTGACTTTTTGGACAGTTTATTCATCAGCCTATAATATAATCGACTGAAACAAGCTATCCTATTACTTTTGAAAGCATTCTGAGTGATGACTTTTTTGACCACTTTCACTGAGCTATAGTATGACTTTTTTCCCCATTCTGTACTTTGGCTCAAAACGCTCAAAATATTGACTTTTTGGATATTTTACTCATCAGGCTATATAATAAACAACCTAAACATGCTGTCCTATGACTTTTTAAAGCATTCTGAGTGATGACATATTTGACCATTTTTCCCTGAGCTATAGTATGGCTTTTTCCCCCATTTTGTATTTTGGCTCAAAACGCTCCAAATATTGACTTTTTGGACATTTTACTCATCAGGCTCTACTAAAAACAACTTAAACATGCTGTCCTATGACTTTTGAAAGCATTCTGAGCATTGACTTTTTTGACCATTTTTCTCTGTGCTATAGTATGACTTTTTTCCCCATTCTGTACTTTGGCTCAAAACGATCAAAATATTGACTTTTTGGACCGTTTTTTTTCATCAGGCATTACTCAAAAAGACCTAAACATGCTGTATCATGACTTTTTTAAGCATTCTGAGTGATAACTTTTTTGACAATTTTCCCTGTGCTATAGTATGGCTTTTTTCCCCATCACGTTTTTGGCTCAAAACTCTCAAAATATTGACTTTTTGGACAGTTTATTCATCAGCCTATAATATAATCGACTGAAACATGCTGTCCTATTACTTTTGAAAGCATTCTGAGTGATGACTTTTTTGACCACTTTCACTGAGCTATAGTATGACTTTTTTCCCCATTCTGTACTTTGGCTCAAAACGCTCAAATTATTGACTTTTTGGACATTTTATTCATCAGGCTATACTATAAATGACCTGAAGATGCTTCCCCATGACTTTTAAAGCATTCTGAGTGATGACATATTTGACCATTTTCCCTGAGCTATAGTATGGCTTTTTTCCCCATTTTGTATTTTTGCTCAAAACGCTCCAAATATTGACTTTTTGGAGATTTTACTCATCAGGCTCTACTAAAAACAACTTAAACATGCTGTCCTATAACTTTGGAAAGCATTCTGAGCATTGACTTTTTGACCATTTTCCCTGAGCTATAGTATGACTTTTTTCCCATTCTGTACTTTGGCTCAAAACAATCAAAATATTGACTTTTTGGAGATTTTACTCATCAGACTCTACTAAAAACAACTTAAACATGCTGTCCTATGACTTTTGAAAGCATTCTGAGCATTGACTTTTTTGACCATTTTCCCCTGAGCTATAGTATGACTTTTTTCCCCATTCTGTACTTTGGCTCAAAATGCAAAAAATATTGGCTTTTTGGACCGTTTTCTCATCAGGCATTACTCAAAAAGATCTAAACATGCTGTATCATGACTTTTTTAAGCATTCTGAGTGATGGCTTTTTTGACCATTTTCCCTGAGCTATAGTATGACTTTTTTCCCCATTCTGTACTTTGGCTCAAAATGCAAAAAATATTGGCTTTTTGGACCGTTTTCTCATCAGGCATTACTCAAAAAGATCTAAACATGCTGTATAATGACTTTTTTAAGCATTCTGAGTGATGACTTTTTTGACCATTTTTCCCTGTGCTATAGTATGGCTTTTTTCCCCATTCTGTTTTGGCTCAAACGATCAAAATATTGACTTTTTGGACAGTTTATTCATCAGCCTATAATATAATCGACTGAAACAAGCTATCCTATTACTTTTGAAAGCATTCTGAGTGATGACTTTTTTGACCACTTTCACTGAGCTATAGTATGACTTTTTTCCCCATTCTGTACTTTGGCTCAAAACGCTCAAAATATTGACTTTTTGGATATTTTACTCATCAGGCTATATAATAAACAACCTAAACATGCTGTCCTATGACTTTTTAAAGCATTCTGAGTGATGACATATTTGACCATTTTTCCCTGAGCTATAGTATGGCTTTTTCCCCCATTTTGTATTTTGGCTCAAAACGCTCCAAATATTGACTTTTGGACATTTTACTCATCAGGCTCTACTAAAACAACTTAAACATGCTGTCCTATGACTTTTGAAAGCATTCTGAGCATTGACTTTTTTGACCATTTTTCCCTGTGCTATAGTATGACTTTTTTCCCCATTCTGTACTTTGGCTCAAAACGATCAAAATATTGACTTTTTGGACCGTTTTTTTTCATCAGGCATTACTCAAAAAGACCTAAACATGCTGTATCATGACTTTTGAAAGCATTCTGAGTGATGACTTTTTTGACCACTTTCACTGAGCTATAGTATGACTTTTTTCCCCATTCTGTACTTTGGCTCAAAACGCTCAAAATATTGACTTTTTGGACATTTTATTCATCAGGCTATACTATAAATGACCTAAAGATGCTTCCCCATGACTTTTAAAGCATTCTGAGTGATGACATATTTGACCATTTTTCCCTGCGCTATAGTATGACTTTTTTCTCCATTCTGTACTTTGGCTCGAAACACTCAAACTATTGACTTTTCAGACTTTAACTTCATCAGGCTCTATAATAAACAACCTAAACATGCTGTCCTATGACTATTTAAAGCATTCTGAGTGATGACATATTTGACCATTTTTCCCTGAGCTATAGTATGACTTTTTTCCCCATTCTGTACTTTGGCTCAAAACAATCAAAATATTGAATTTTGGAGATTTTACTCATCAGGCTCTACTAAAAACAACTTAAACATGCTGTCCTATGACTTTTGAAAGCATTCTGAGCATTGACTTTTTTGACCATTTTCCCCTGAGCTATAGTATGACTTTTTTCCCCATTCTGTACTTTGGCTCAAAATGCAAAAAATATTGGCTTTTTGGACCGTTTTCTCATCAGGCATTACTCAAAAAGATCTAAACATGCTGTATAATGACTTTTTTAAGCATTCTGAGTGATGACTTTTTTGACCATTTTTCCCTGTGCTATAGTATGGCTTTTTGCCCCGTCACGTTTTTGGCTCAAAACGCTCAAAATATTGACTTTTTGGATATTTTACTCATCAGGCTATATAATAAACAACCTAAACATGCTGTCCTATGACTTTTTAAAGCATTCTGAGTGATGACATATTTGACCATTTTTCCCTGAGCTATAGTATGGCTTTTTCCCCATTTTGTATTTTGGCTCAAAACGCTCCAAATATTGACTTTTTGGACATTTTACTCATCAGGCTCTACTAAAAACAACTTAAACATGCTGTCCTATGACTTTTGAAAGCATTCTGAGCATTGACTTTTGACCATTTTTCCCTGTGCTATAGTATGACTTTTTTCCCCATTCTGTACTTTGGCTCAAAACGATCAAAATATTGACTTTTTGGACCGTTTTTTTTCATCAGGCATTACTCAAAAAGACCTAAACATGCTGTATCATGACTTTTTTAAGCATTCTGAGTGATAACTTTTTTGACAATTTTCCTGTGCTATAGTATGGCTTTTTCCCCAGCACGTTTTTGGCTCAAAACTCTCAAAATATTGACTTTTTGGACAGTTTATTCATCAGCCTATAATATAATCGACTGAAACATGCTGTCCTATTACTTTTGAAAGCATTCTGAGTGATGACTTTTTTGACCACTTTCACTGAGCTATAGTATGACTTTTTTCCCCATTCTGTACTTTGGCTCAAAACGCTCAAATTATTGACTTTTGGACATTTTATTCATCAGGCTATACTATAAATGACCTGAAGATGCTTCCCCATGACTTTTAAAGCATTCTGAGTGATGACATATTTGACCATTTTCCCTGAGCTATAGTATGGCTTTTTTCCCCATTTTGTATTTTTGCTCAAAACGCTCCAAATATTGACTTTTGGAGATTTTACTCATCAGGCTCTACTAAAACAACTTAAACATGCTGTCCTATAACTTTGGAAAGCATTCTGAGCATTGACTTTTTTGACCATTTTCCCCTGAGCTATAGTATGACTTTTTTCCCCATTCTGTACTTTGGCTCAAAACAATCAAAATATTGACTTTTTGGAGATTTTACTCATCAGACTCTACTAAAAACAACTTAAACATGCTGTCCTATGACTTTTGAAAGCATTCTGAGCATTGGCTTTTTTGACCATTTTCCCTGTGCTATAGTATGGCTTTTTTCCCCGTCACGTTTTTGGCTCAAAACTCTCAAAATATTGACTTTTTGGACAGTTTATTCATCAGGCTTTTCTATAAATGACCTAAACATGCTGTAATGTGGCTTTTGAAAGCATTCTGAGTGATGACTTTTTGACCATTTTCCCTGAGCTATAGTATGACTTTTTCCCCATTCTGTACTTTGGCTCAAAACAATCAAAATATTGACTTTTTGGACCGTTTTCATCAGGCATTACTCAAAAGACCTAAACATGCTGGATCATGACTTTTTTAAGCATTCTGAGTGATGACTTTTTTGACCGTTTTTCCCTGTGCTATAGTATGGTTTTTTCCCCATCATGTTTTTGGCTAAAAACTCTTAAAATATTGACTTTTTGGATATTTTACTCATCAGGCTATATAATAAACAACCTAAACATGCTGTCCTATGACTTTTTAAAGCATTCTGAGTGATGACATATTTGACCATTTTTCCCTGAGCTATAGTATGACTTTTTTCCCATTCTGTACTTTGGCTCAAAACGATCAAAATATTGACTTTTTGGACCGTTTTTTTTCATCAGGCATTACTCAAAAAGACCTAAACATGCTGTATCATGACTTTTTTAAGCATTCTGAGTGATAACTTTTTTGACAATTTTCCCTGTGCTATAGTATGGCTTTTTCCCCATCACGCTTTTTGGCTCAAAACTCTCAAAATATTGACTTTTGGACAGTTTATTCATCAGCCTATAATATAATCGACTGAAACATGCTGTCCTATTACTTTTGAAAGCATTCTGAGTGATGACTTTTTTGACCACTTTCACTGAGCTATAGTATGACTTTTTTCCCCATTCTGTACTTTGGCTCAAAACGCTCAAATTATTGACTTTTTGGACATTTTATTCATCAGGCTATACTATAAATGACCTGAAGATGCTTCCCCATGACTTTTAAAGCATTCTGAGTGATGACATATTTGACCATTTTCCCTGAGCTATAGTATGGCTTTTTTCCCCATTTTGTATTTTTGCTCAAAACGCTCCAAATATTGACTTTTTGGAGATTTTACTCATCAGGCTCTACTAAAAACAACTTAAACATGCTGTCCTATAACTTTGGAAAGCATTCTGAGCATTGACTTTTTTGACCATTTTCCCCTGAGCTATAGTATGACTTTTTTCCCCATTCTGTACTTTGGCTCAAAACAATCAAAATATTGACTTTTTGGAGATTTTACTCATCAGACTCTACTAAAAACAACTTAAACATGCTGTCCTATGACTTTTGAAAGCATTCTGAGCATTGACTTTTTTGACCATTTTTCCCTGAGCTATAGTATGACTTTTTCCCCATTCTGTACTTTGGCTCAAAATGCAAAAAATATTGGCTTTTTGGACCGTTTTCTCATCAGGCATTACTCAAAAAGATCTAAACATGCTGTATCATGACTTTTTTAAGCATTCTGAGTGATGGCTTTTTTGACCATTTTCCCCTGAGCTATAGTATGACTTTTTTCCCCATTCTGTACTTTGGCTCAAAATGCAAAAAATATTGGCTTTTTGGACCGTTTTCTCATCAGGCATTACTCAAAAAGATCTAAACATGCTGTATAATGACTTTTTTAAGCATTCTGAGTGATGACTTTTGACCATTTTTCCCTGTGCTATAGTATGACTTTTTTCCCCATTCTGTACTTTGGCTCAAAACGATCAAAATATTGACTTTTTGGACAGTTTATTCATCAGCCTATAATATAATCGACTGAAACAAGCTATCCTATTACTTTTGAAAGCATTCTGAGTGATGACTTTTTTGACCACTTTCACTGAGCTATAGTATGACTTTTTTCCCCATTCTGTACTTTGGCTCAAAACGCTCAAAATATTGACTTTTTGGATATTTTACTCATCAGGCTATATAATAAACAACCTAAACATGCTGTCCTATGACTTTTTAAAGCATTCTGAGTGATGACATATTTGACCATTTTTCCCTGAGCTATAGTATGGCTTTTTTCCCCATTTTGTATTTTGGCTCAAAACGCTCCAAATATTGACTTTTTGGACATTTTACTCATCAGGCTCTACTAAAAACAACTTAAACATGCTGTCCTATGACTTTTGAAAGCATTCTGAGCATTGACTTTTTTGACCATTTTTCCCTGTGCTATAGTATGACTTTTTTCCCCATTCTGTACTTTGGCTCAAAACGATCAAAATATTGACTTTTTGGACAGTTTATTCATCAGGCATTACTCAAAAAGACCTAAACATGCTGTATCATGACTTTTGAAAGCATTCTGAGTGATGACTTTTTTGACCACTTTCACTGAGCTATAGTATGACTTTTTTCCCCATTCTGTACTTTGGCTCAAAACGCTCAAAATATTGACTTTTTGGACATTTTATTCATCAGGCTATACTATAAATGACCTAAAGATGCTTCCCCATGACTTTTAAAGCATTCTGAGTGATGACATATTTGACCATTTTTCCCTGAGCTATAGTATGACTTTTTTCTCCATTCTGTACTTTGGCTCGAAACACTCAAACTATTGACTTTTCAGACTTTAACTTCATCAGGCTCTATAATAAACAACCTAAACATGCTGTCCTATGACTTTTTAAAGCATTCTGAGTGATGACATATTTGACCATTTTTCCCTGAGCTATAGTATGACTTTTTTCCCCATTCTGTACTTTGGCTCAAAACAATCAAAATATTGACTTTTTGGAGATTTTACTCATCAGGCTCTACTAAAAACAACTTAAACATGCTGTCCTATGACTTTTGAAAGCATTCTGAGCATTGACTTTTTTGACCATTTTCCCCTGAGCTATAGTATGACTTTTTTCCCCATTCTGTACTTTGGCTCAAAATGCAAAAAATATTGGCTTTTTGGACCGTTTTCTCATCAGGCATTACTCAAAAAGATCTAAACATGCTGTATAATGACTTTTTTAAGCATTCTGAGTGATGACTTTTTTGACCATTTTTCCCTGTGCTATAGTATGGCTTTTTTCCCCATCACGTTTTTGGCTCAAAACGCTCAAAATATTGACTTTTTGGATATTTTACTCATCAGGCTATATAATAAACAACCTAAACATGCTGTCCTATGACTTTTTAAAGCATTCTGAGTGATGACATTTTTGACCATTTTCCCTGAGCTATAGTATGGCTTTTTCCCCCATTTTGTATTTTGGCTCAAAACGCTCCAAATATTGACTTTTTGGACATTTTACTCATCAGGCTCTACTAAAAACAACTTAAACATGCTGTCCTATGACTTTTGAAAGCATTCTGAGCATTGACTTTTTTGACCATTTTCCCCTATGCTATAGTATGACTTTTTTCCCCATTCTGTACTTTGGCTCAAAGCGATCAAAATATTGACTTTTGGACCGTTTTTTTTCATCAGGCATTACTCAAAAAGACCTAAACATGCTGTATCATGACTTTTTTAAGCATTCTGAGTGATAACTTTTTTGACAATTTTCCCTGTGCTATAGTATGGCTTTTTTCCCCATCACGTTTTTGGCTCAAAACTCTCAAAATATTGACTTTTTGGACAGTTTATTCATCAGCCTATAATATAATCGACTGAAACATGCTGTCCTATTACTTTTGAAAGCATTCTGAGTGATGACTTTTTTGACCACTTTCACTGAGCTATAGTATGACTTTTTTCCCCATTCTGTACTTTGGCTCAAAACGCTCAAATTATTGACTTTTTGGACATTTTATTCATCAGGCTATACTATAAATGACCTGAAGATGCTTCCCCATGACTTTTAAAGCATTCTGAGTGATGACATATTTGACCATTTTCCCTGAGCTATAGTATGGCTTTTTTCCCCATTTTGTATTTTTGCTCAAAACGCTCCAAATATTGACTTTTTGGAGATTTTACTCATCAGGCTCTACTAAAAACAACTTAAACATGCTGTCCTATAACTTTGGAAAGCATTCTGAGCATTGACTTTTTTGACCATTTTCCCCTGAGCTATAGTATGACTTTTTTCCCCATTCTGTACTTTGGCTCAAAACAATCAAAATATTGACTTTTTGGAGATTTTACTCATCAGACTCTACTAAAAACAACTTAAACATGCTGTCCTATGACTTTTGAAAGCATTCTGAGCATTGGCTTTTTTGACCATTTTTCCCTGTGCTATAGTATGGCTTTTTTCCCCGTCACGTTTTTGGCTCAAAACTCTCAAAATATTGACTTTTTGGACAGTTTATTCATCAGGCTTTTCTATAAATGACCTAAACATGCTGTAATGTGGCTTTTGAAAGCATTCTGAGTGATGACGTTTTTGACCATTTTCCCCTGAGCTATAGTATGACTTTTTTCCCCATTCTGTACTTTGGCTCAAAACAATCAAAATATTGACTTTTTGGACCGTTTTTTCATCAGGCATTACTCAAAAAGATCTAAACATGCTGTATAATGACTTTTTTAAGCATTCTGAGTGAAGACTTTTTTGACCATTTTTCCCTGTGCTATAGTATGGCTTTTGCCCCATTCACGTTTTGGCTCAAAACGCTCAAAATATTGACTTTTTGGATATTTTACTCATCAGGCTATATAATAAACAACCTAAACATGCTGTCCTATGACTTTTTAAAGCATTCTGAGTGATGACATATTTGACCATTTTTCCCTGAGCTATAGTATGGCTTTTTTCCCCATTTTGTATTTTGGCTCAAAACGCTCCAAATATTGACTTTTTGGACATTTTACTCATCAGGCTCTACTAAAAACAACTTAAACATGCTGTCCTATGACTTTTGAAAGCATTCTGAGCATTGACTTTTTTGACCATTTTTCTCTGTGCTATAGTATGACTTTTTTCCCCATTCTGTACTTTGGCTCAAAACGATCAAAATATTGACTTTTTGGACCGTTTTTTTTCATCAGGCATTACTCAAAAAGACCTAAACATGCTGTATCATGACTTTTTTAAGCATTCTGAGTGATAACTTTTTTGACAATTTTCCCTGTGCTATAGTATGGCTTTTTTCCCCATCACGTTTTTGGCTCAAAACTCTCAAAATATTGACTTTTTGGACAGTTTATTCATCAGCCTATAATATAATCGACTGAAACAAGCTATCCTATTACTTTTGAAAGCATTCTGAGTGATGACTTTTTTGACCACTTTCACTGAGCTATAGTATGACTTTTTTCCCCATTCTGTACTTTGGCTCAAAACACTCAAAATATTGACTTTTTGGAGAGTTTATTCATCAGGCTATACTATAAATGACCTAAAGATGCTTCCCCATGACTTTTAAAGCATTCTGAGTGATGACATATTTGACCATTTTCCCTGAGCTATAGTATGGCTTTTTCCCCATTTTGTATTTTGGCTCAAAACGCTCCAAATATTGACTTTTTGGAGATTTTACTCATCAGGCTCTACTAAAACAACTTAAACATGCTGTCCTATAACTTTGGAAAGCATTCTGAGCATTGACTTTTTGACCATTTTCCCTGAGCTATAGTATGACTTTTTCCCCATTCTGTACTTTGGCTCAAAACAATCAAAATATTGACTTTTGGAGATTTTACTCATCAGACTCTACTAAAACAACTTAAACATGCTGTCCTATGACTTTTGAAAGCATTCTGAGCATTGACTTTTTTGACCATTTTCCCCTGAGCTATAGTATGACTTTTTTCCCCATTCTGTACTTTGGCTCAAAATGCAAAAAATATTGGCTTTTTGGACCGTTTTTTCATCAGGCATTACTAAAAAGATCTAAACATGCTGTATAATGACTTTTTTAAGCATTCTGAGTGATGACTTTTTTGACCATTTTTCCCTGTGCTATAGTATGGCTTTTTTCCCCGTCACGTTTTTGGCTCAAAACGATCAAAATATTGACTTTTGGACAGTTTATTCATCAGGCTTTTCTATAAATGACCTAAACATGCTGTAATGTGGCTTTTGAAAGCATTCTGAGTGATGACGTTTTTGACCATTTTCCCCTGAGCTATAGTATGACTTTTTTCCCCATTCTGTACTTTGGCTCAAAACAATCAAAATATTGACTTTTTGGACCGTTTTTTCATCAGGCATTACTCAGAAAGACCTAAACATGCTGTATCATGACTTTTTTAAGCATTCTGAGTGATGGCTTTTTTGACCATTTTTCCCTGTGCTATAGTATGGCTTTTTTCCCCGTCACGTTTTTGGCTCAAAACTCTCAAAATATTGACTTTTTGGACAGTTTATTCATCAGCCTATAATATAATCGACTGAAACAAGCTATCCTATTACTTTTGAAAGCATTCTGAGTGATGACTTTTTTGACCACTTTCACTGAGCTATAGTATGACTTTTTTCCCCATTCTGTACTTTGGCTCAAAACGCTCAAAATATTGACTTTTTGGATATTTTACTCATCAGGCTATATAATAAACAACCTAAACATGCTGTCCTATGACTTTTTAAAGCATTCTGAGTGATGACATATTTGACCATTTTTCCCTGTGCTACAGTATGGCTTTTTTCCCCATTTTGTATTTTTGCTCAAAACGCTCAAAATATTGACTTTTTGGACATTTTACTCATCAGGCTCTACTAAAAACAACTTAAACATGCTGTCCTATGACTTTTGAAAGCATTCTGAGCATTGACTTTTTTGACCATTTTCCCCTGAGCTATAGTATGACTTTTTTCCCCATTCTGTACTTTGGCTCAAAATGCAAAAAATATTGGCTTTTTGGACCGTTTTCTCATCAGGCATTACTCATAAAGACCTAAACATGCTGTATAATGACTTTTTTAAGCATTCTGAGTGATGACTTTTTTGACCATTTTTCCCTGTGCTATAGTATGGCTTTTTTCCCCGTCACGTTTTTGGCTCAAAACGATCAAAATATTGACTTTTTGGACAGTTTATTCATCAGGCTTTTCTATAAATGACCTAAACATGCTGTAATGTGGCTTTTGAAAGCATTCTGAGTGATGACTTTTTTGACCATTTTTCCCTGAGCTATAGTATGGCTTTTTTCCCCATTCTGTACTTTGGCTCAAAACAATCAAAATATTGACTTTTTGGACAGTTTATTCATCAGGCATTACTCAGAAAGACCTAAACATGCTGTATCATGACTTTTTTAAGCATTCTGAGTGATGGCTTTTTTGACCATTTTTCCCTGAGCTATAGTATGGCTTTTTTCCCCATTTCGTATTTTGGCTCAAAACGCTCAAAATATTGACTTTTTGGACATTTTACTCATCAGGCTCTACTAAAAACAACTTAAACATGCTGTCCTATGACTTTTGAAAGCATTCTGAGTATTGACGTTTTTGACCATTTTCCCCTGAGCTATAGTATGACTTTTTTCCCCATTCTGTACTTTGGCTCAAAACGCTCAAAATATTGACTTTTTGGAGAGTTTATTCATTAGGCTATACTATAAATGGCCTATAGATGCTTCCCCATGACTTTTAAAACATTCTGAGTGATGACATATTTGACCATTTTTCCCTGTGCTACAGTATGGCTTTTTTCCCCATTTTGTATTTTTGCTCAAAACGCTCAAAATATTGACTTTTTGGACATTTTACTCATCAGGCTCTACTAAAAACAACTTAAACATGCCGTCCTATAACTTTTGAAAGCATTCTGAGCATTGACTTTTTTGACCATTTTCCCTTGAGCTATAGTATGACTTTTTTCCCCATTCTGTACTTTGGCTCAAATCAATCAAAATATTGACTTTTTGGATATTTTACTCATCAGGCTCTACTAAAAACAACTTAAACATGCTGCCCTATGACTTTTGAAAGCATTCTGAGCATTGACTTTTTTGACCATTTTCCCCTAAGCTATAGTATGACTTTTTTCCCCATTCTGTACTTTGGCTCAAAACGCTCAAAATATTGACTTTTTGGACATTTTACTCATCAGGCTCTACTAAAAACAACTTAAACATGCTGTCCTATGACTTTTGAAAGCATTCTGAGCATTGACTTTTTTGACCATTTTTCCCTGTATGACTTTTTTCCCCATTCTGTACTTTGGCTCAAAATGCAAAAAATATTGACTTTTTGGACCGTTTTTTCATCAGGCATTACTCATAAAGACCTAAACATGCTGTATCATGACTTTTTTAAGCATTCTGAGTGATGACTTTTTGACCATTTTTCCCTGTGCTATAGTATGGCTTTTTCCCCGTCATGTTTTTGGCTAAAAACTCTCAAAATATTGACTTTTTGGACAGTTTATTCATCAGGCTACACTAAAAAAAGACCTAAACATGCTGGATCATGACTTTTTTAAGCATTCTGAGTGATGACTTTTTTGACCATTTTTCCCTGTGCTATAGTATGGCTTTTTTCCCCGTCACGTTTTTTGGCTCAAAACGATCAAAATATTGACTTTTTGGACATTTTACTCATCAGGCTCTACTAAAAACAACTTAAACATGCTGTCCTATGACTTTTGAAAGCATTCTGAGTATTGACGTTTTTGACCATTTTCCCCTGAGCTATAGTATGACTTTTTTCCCCATTCTGTACTTTGGCTCAAAATGCAAAAAATATTGACTTTTTGGACAGTTTATTCATCAGGCTTTTCTTTAAATGACCTAAACATGCTGTAATGTGGCTTTTGAAAGCATTCTGAGTGATGACGTTTTTGACCATTTTCCCCTGAGCTATAGTATGACTTTTTTCCCCATTCTGTACTTTGGCTCAAAACAATCAAAATATTGACTTTTTGGACAGTTTATTCATCAGCCTATAATATAATCGACTGAAACAAGCTATCCTATGACTTTTGAAAGCATTCTGAGTGATGACTTTTTTAACCACTTTCACTGAGCTATAGTATGACTTTTTTCCCCATTCTGTACTTTGGCTCAAAACGCTCAAAATATTGACTTTTTCGACATTTTACTCATCAGGCTCTACTAAAAACAACTTAAACATGCTGTCCTATGACCTTTGAAAGCATTCTGAGCATTGACTTTTTTGACCATTTTTCCCTGAGCTATAGTATGACTTTTTTGACCATTCTGTACTTTGGCTCAAAACAATCAAAATATTGACTTTTTGGATATTTTACTCATCAGGCTCTACTAAAAACAACTTAAACATGCTGTCCTATGACTTTTTTAAGCATTCTGAGTGATGGCTTTTTTGACCATTTTTCCTGTGCTATAGCATGGCTTTTTTCCCCATCACGTTTTTGGCTCAAAACTCTCAAAATATTGACTTTTTGGACAGTTTATTCATCAGGCTTTTCTTTAAATGACCTAAACATGCTGTAATGTGGCTTTTGAAAGCATTCTGAGTGATGACGTTTTTGACCATTTTCCCCTGAGCTATAGTATGACTTTTTTCCCCATTCTGTACTTTGGCTCAAAACAATCAAAATATTGACTTTTTGGATATTTTACTCATCAGGCTCTACTAAAAACAACTTAAACATGCTGTCATATGACTTTTTTAAGCATTCTGAGTGATGACTTTTTTGACCATTTTTCCCTGTGCTATAGTATGGTTTTTTCCCCGTCATGTTTTTGGCTAAAAACTCTCAAAATATTGACTTTTTGGACAGTTTATTCATCAAGCTATACTAAAAAAGACCTAAACATGCTGTATCATGACTTTTTTAAGCATTCTGAGTGATGACGTTTTTGACCATTTTTCCCTGAGCTATAGTATGACTTTTTTCCCCATTCTGTACTTTGGCTCAAAACGCTCAAAATATTGACTTTTTGGAGAGTTTATTCATCAGGCTATACTATAAATGACCTAAAGATGCTTCCCCATGACTTTTGAAAGCATTCTGAGTGATGACTTTTTTGACCATTTTTCCCTGTGCTATAGTATGGTTTTTTCCCCGTCATGTTTTTGGCTAAAAACTCTCAAAATATTGACTTTTTGGACAGTTTATTCATCAAGCTATACTAAAAAAGACCTAAACATGCTGTATCATGACTTTTTTAAGCATTCTGAGCATTGACTTTTTGACCATTTTCTGAGCTATAGTATGACTTTTTTCCCCATTCTGTACTTTGGCTCAAAATGCAAAAAATATTGACTTTTTGGACCGTTTTTTCATCAGGCATTACTCAAAAAGACCTAAACATGCTGTATCATGACTTTTTTAAGCATTCTGAGTGATGACTTTTTTGACAATTTTTCCCTGAGCTATAGTATGGCTTTTTTCCCCGTCACGTTTTTGGCTCAAAAAAATCAAAATATTGACTTTTTGGACAGTTTATTCATCAGCCTATAATATAATCGACTGAAACATGCTGTGCTATGACTTTTGAAAGCATTCTGAGTGATGACTTTTTTGACCACTTTCCCTGACCTATAGTATGACTTTTTTCCCCATTCTGTACTTTGGCTCAAAACGCTCAAAATATTGACTTTTTGGAGAGTTTATTCATCAGGCTATACTATAAATGACCTAAAGATGCTTCCCCATGACTTTTGAAAGCATTCTGAGTGATGACTTTTTTGACCACTTTCCCTGAGCTATAGTATGACTTTTTTCCCCATTCTGTACTTTGGCTCAAAACTCTCAAAATATTGACTTTTTGGAGATTTTACTCATCAGGCTCTACTAAAAACAACTTAAACATGCTGTCCTATAACTTTTGAAAGCATTCTGAGCGTTGACTTTTTTCCCCATTTTGCATTTTGGCTCAAAACGCTCAAAATATTGACTTTTTGGACAGTTTATTCATCAGGCTATAATATAATCGACTGAAACAAGCTATCCTATGACTTTTTAAAGCATTCTGAGTGGTGACTTTTTTGACCATTTTTCCCTGAGCTATAGTATGGCTTTTTTCCCCATTCTGTACTTTGGCTCCAAACGCTCAAAATATTGACTTTTTCGACATTTTACTCATCAGGCTCTACTAAAAACAACTTAAACATGCTGTCCTATGACTTTTGAAAGCATTCTGAGCATTGACTTTTTTGACCATTTTCCCCTAAGCTATAGTATGACTTTTTTCCCCATTCTGTACTTTGGCTCAAAACGATCAAAATATTGACTTTTTGGACCGTTTTTTTTCATCAGGCATTACTCAAAAAGACCTAAACATGCTGTATCATGACTTTTTTAAGCATTCTGAGTGATGACTTTTTTGACAATTTTTCCCTGAGCTATAGTATGACTTTTTTCCCCATTCTGTACTTTGGCTCAAAACGCTCAAAATATTGACTTTTTGGAGAGTTTATTCATCAGGCTATACTATAAATGACCTAAAGATGCTTCCCCATGACTTTTGAAAGCATTCTGAGTGATGACTTTTTTGACCACTTTCCCTGAGCTATAGTATGACTTTTTTCCCCATTCTGTACTTTGGCTCAAAACGCTCAAAATATTGACTTTTTGGAGATTTTACTCATCAGGCTCTACTAAAAACAACTTAAACATGCTGTCCTATAACTTTTGAAAGCATTCTGAGCGTTGACTTTTTTCCCCATTTTGCATTTTGGCTCAAAACGCTCAAAATATTGACTTTTTGGACAGTTTATTCATCAGGCTATAATATAATCGACTGAAACAAGCTATCCTATGACTTTTTAAAGCATTCTGAGTGGTGACTTTTTTGACCATTTTTCCCTGTGCTATAGTATGGCTTTTTTCCCCATTCTGTACTTTGGCTCCAAACGCTCAAAATATTGACTTTTTCGACATTTTACTCATCAGGCTCTACTAAAAACAACTTAAACATGCTGTCCTATGACTTTTTTAAGCATTCTGAGTGATGACTTTTTTGACCATTTTTCCCTGTGCTATAGTATGGTTTTTTCCCCGTCATGTTTTTGGCTAAAAACTCTCAAAATATTGACTTTTTGGACAGTTTATTCATCAAGCTATACTAAAAAAGACCTAAACATGCTGTATCATGACTTTTTTAAGCATTCTGAGTGATGACGTTTTTGACCATTTTTCCCTGAGCTATAGTATGACTTTTTTCCCCATTCTGTACTTTGGCTCAAAACAATCAAAATATTGACTTTTTGGACCATTTTTTCATCAGGCATTACTCAAAAGGACCTAAACATGCTGTATCATGACTTTTTTAAGCCTTCTGAGCATTGACTTTTTTGACCATTTTTCCCTGTGCTATCGCATGGCTTTTTTCCCCATTTTGCATTTTGGCTCAAAACGCTCAAAATATTGACTTTTTGGACAGTTTATTCATCAGGCTATAATATAATCGACTGAAACAAACTATCCTATGACTTTTTAAAGCATTCTGAGTGATGACATATTTGACCATTATTCCCTGAGCTATAGTATGGCTTTTTTCCCCATTTTGTATTTTTGCTCAAAACGCTCAAAATATTGACTTTTTGGAGATTTGACTCATCAGGCTCTATTAAAAACAACTTAAACATGCTGTCCTATAACTTTTGAAAGCATTCTGAGTGATGACTTTTTTGTCCATTTTTCCCTGAGCTATAGTATGGCCTTTTTCACCACTTTGTATTTTGGCTCAAAACGCTCAAAATATTGACTTTTTGGGCATTTTATTCATCAGTCTATACTAAAAAAGACCTAAACATGCTGTATCATGACTTTTTTAAGCATTCTGTGTGATAATTTTTTTTACCATTTTTCTCTGTGCTGTGGTATGGCTTTTTTCCCCATCACGTTTTTAGCTCAAAACTCTCAAAATATTGACTTTTTGGACAGTTTATTCATCAGGCTATACTAAAAACAACCTAAACATGCTGTCCTATGACTTTTGAAAGCATTCTGAGAATTGACTTTTTTCACAATTTTCCCTGAGCTATATTATGACTTTTTTCCCCATTCTGTACTTTGGCTCAAAATTCCCAAAATATTCACTTTTTGGACATTCTATTCATCAAGCTATACTATGAACTGCCTAAACATGCTCTACTATGACTTTTTTAACATTTGGAGCGATGACTTCTTTGTCCATTTTCCCTGTGCTATACTATTGATTTTTTTTGCCATACTGTACTTTTGCTCGAAACGCTCAAAATATTGACTTTTTGGACAGTTTATTGATCAGGCTTTTCTATAAATGAGTTAAACATGCTGTAATATGACTTTTTAAAGCATTCTGAGTGATGACGTTTTTGACTATTTTTCCCTGTGCTATAGAATGGCTTTTTCTGCAATACTGTACTTTGGCTCAAAACTCTCAAAATATTGACTTTTTAGACTTTTAATTCATCAGGCTATACTATAAACGACCTAAACATGCCGTCATATGACTTTTTAAAGCAAGTGATGAATTTTTCGACCATATTTCCCTGAGCTATAGTATGGCTTTTTTCCCCATTTTGTATTTTGTCTCAAAACGCTCAAAATATTGACTTTTTGGATTGTTGATTTTCATCAAGCTATACTATGAACGACCTAAATATGCTCTACTATGACTTTTTTAACATTTGGAGAAATCGCTTTTTTCGACCATTTTCCCTGTACTATAGTATGGATGTTTTCGCAATACTGTACTTTGGCACAAAACGTTCAAAATATTGACTTTTTAGACTTTAACTTCTCCAAATATTGAATTTTTGGACCGTTTTTTTCGTCAGGCTATTCTTAAAAAGACCTAAAAATGCTGCCCGATGACTTTTTGAAGTATTCTAAATGATGACGTTTTTGAACATTTTTCCTCATTCTGTGCTTTGGCTCAAAACGCTAAAAATATCAACTTTTTGGACTTTTACTTCATCGGGCTATACTATAAATGACCTAAATATGTTGCCCCATGACTTTTCAAAGCATTCTGAGTGATGACGTTTTTGACCATTTTTCCTGTGCTATAGTATGGCTTGTTTTGCAATACTTTACTTTGGCTCAAAATGCTCAAAATACTGACTTTTTGGAAGGGTTTTTTTCACCAAAGACATTATAATATAGCATGTTGAAAAAATGACCAAAAAACATTATTGTTTAGTATGCCAAAACATGTCAAAATATGACCTTTTTGGGCTGAGCTGAAAACCACATTAAATAGCATTCTGAAACATGTCATAGTATAGAATGTTGAAAAACAGCCAAATACGTCATAGCATAGCAGTGTCATACCATAGTGTTGTGAAAAATGTCAAAATATGACTGACTGACTAACAGCTGAAAAGTATTAGCATTTTGAGACACGTCAAAATATACAATGTTGAAAAATGTCTAAAAACATAATGTAGCATGTCTAAAAAATGACTGAAAAACTGAAAATTGTCAAAATATGACATGTCCACAAAACAGCTGAAAACCACATAAAATAACATTTTGAGACACGTTAAGAGTATACAATGTTGAAAAAAAAACAGCCAAAGACATCCTAACATAGCAGATTGAAATAAGAACTGAAAAAGGCATACTATATTATGGAAAAAATATAAAAATATAACGTGTCCAAAAAACAGCTGAATAGCATGTCGACACACTTCATATTATAGAATGTCCAAAAACCTACCAAAAGGTAATGAAAAAATGACTGAAACGCCATACCATAGGATGGCGAAAAATGTCAAAGTATGATATGTCTAAAAAACAGCTGAAAAACACATAAAATACCATGTTGAGACACATCATAGTATCGAACATTTTGTAATGCATCCCCTTTGAAAACTTTTTAATCCAAGTATCATCTGACAAGTGCAAAATATTTTTGGTTGAAAAAAAAAAAAACACTGAAAAACGCTTTCAAATTTCAAATGTTGGAACAAAAACTAATCTTAAACATTACGGAGTTCATGGTAAATTATATATTTTGCCATCATACAATTCTTAATGCATAAGAATTCTTAATAAGCATCACTTAGTTAAAATTGAATATTGAGCATGAAATTCAACTAATGAACTTAGATTTGTATTTTTATTGAACTTCTTATAATATAATTATTATTAAGGAGTTATGCATGACTGCTATTATTTTGAATAACATATTCTAAAAATCTCTCTTACCCCCTGGAGTACCTCCACGTACCCCTAGTGATCCATGTACCCCCATTTGAGAAACAGTGGTACAGTATGACGGGCAAAAAAAATGACATAATATAGTATGACATCCAAAAATCATAAAAATCTACATTGTATGACATCAAAAAATCATAAAAAATGACATAATATAGTATGACATCCAAAAATCATGAACAACGCCATAGTAAAGTATGATGTCCAAACATAATAAAAAATTACATGGTTTAGTGTGAGGTACAAAAAACAAAAAGAATGGCATAGTATAGGATGATGTCCAAAAATCATATTAAAACAACATAGTATGCTATGACCTCCACAAATCATAAAAAATGACACAGTATGATATGACGTCCAAAAATTAAAAAATCTACATGGTTAAGTATAACGTTTAAAATCATAAAAATCGATACAGTATAGTATGACGTACAAAATAACTAAAAATAGACATATAGTATAGTATGAAGTCCAAAAATCATAAAAACTAATATATTATAGTATAATGTCCAAAAAAATTTTTAAAAATCGACATGGTTTAGTATGACGTTGAAAATCATAAAAATCAATACAGTATAGTATGACGTCCAAAAATCATAAAAATAGACATTTTATAGTATGATGTCCACAAATTATGAAAATCACAATAGCATGTTATGACGTCCAAAAATCATAAAAATGGACATAGTATAGTATGACACCAAAAATAGCATTTAAAAGTCATAGTACAGTATGTTGTCCAAAACAGCATAATGCCATTATTTTATATATCGACCAAAATAGCATAAAAAAACCCCACAGCATAGTATGCGATCCAAACTAGCATAAAAAAATCATGCTAAAGTATACAGCATACAAACACTATAGTATATTATACATCATACATATCATACAAAATAGTATGTCCGCAATATCATGAAAACACCATAGTATAGTATGCCATCCAAAATAGCTTAAAATGTCATAGTGTGTCATAGTCATTAAAGTTTTTGATGTCCAAAACAGTATAAAAAAGACATTGTATGTTATGTCACCCAAAATAGTATAAAAATGCCATAGTATAATAGTTCGTCCAAAATACCACAAAAAAGTAATAGTATTGTATGTCATCCAAAACAGCATAAGAAGTCATAGTGCAGAATGTCGTCCAGAATAGCAAATACAAGTCATGGTATATAAGTCATCCATAAAAATATTTATGCATAAAAACATTAGTAAAGTATGTCATCTAAAATAGCTTAAAAAAGTTTTAGTACAATATGTTGTCTAAAGTCGCATAAAAACGGCAATTATATAATTAGAGTTAGAAAAATTGTTGTCCAAAAAAAGCTTAAAAAATTCATGGTATAGTTCATTGTTCAAAATAGCATGAAAATGCAAGCAGTATGGTATGTCACTTGAAATATAATAAAAAGTCAAAATGTAGCATGTTTTAAAAAATAACTTAAAAACAACATTGTGTAATATGTCGTCCAAAATAACATTAAAAAGTAAAAGTATGGTATGTCATCCATTTTAGCATAAAAAAGTATAATATGTCGTCCAAAATGCATGCAAATGTCACAGTATAGTTTGTCGTCCAAAATAGCAAATAATATAAAAACATTATGGCATTGTATGTCATCAGAAAAAAAAAAAAGAAAAAGCCACATTATAGTAAGTTTTCCAAATTTGTATAAAAATGCCATAGTCTAGTATGTTGTCCAAAATAGCATTTTAAAGTGACGGTATAGTATATCCAATATCAAATATATTGATATATTGAAAAACATTTTTAAAAAATCTCAGGAACAGATCCTTGTCCCTAGTATTGTATTTCATGACTGTGATGGCTTTTAAAAAAAAGAACTAAGAAATGTCACATTATATTGTTTAAAATAAACTGATAAAGTCATAGCATAGCATGTCAAAATAGTCATTGTATAGTATGTCAACAAAACAGGGAAATTAAGTGACAGGAAACTGTTTTTAACAAACTAAAAAATAGTCATAGCATACGTTGTCCAAAAAACTGAAAAAATAGTCATAGATTACATTTAAAACCCTTAAAAAAGTCAGAGTATAGCTTGTTTGAAAAAAAGTATAGCATGCCAGAAAATAAGTCAGATTATAGCATGTCAACTAAAGTTATAGTGTAGCATGTGTAAAAAAAGTGTCAAAAAACAAAATGTCAATGTACACTAGGGATCGACCAATTATCGGCTTGGCCGATAATATCGTCCGATATTCGGCATTTTTGCGATCATCGGCATCGGCCGTTTTTTTCACCGATAACCGATAAAATTAATTAATGTATTTTAAAATGCGCTCCTTCGGCTCTGATGCAGCCGTCTCTGCCTGAAGTCACCACTCTCTTAGTTGTGTAACAATGTCCCGCCCACATCCCTCACTGATTGGCTATGAGCCAGTGACAGCCAATCAATCAACACTGAAGCCTCTACATGCAGTACCACAGACGCAGAGGAGAAACAGAGGACTGCTTCAGTGGCTGATCCAGCAGAAAAGGTAAGGCAGTGTCAGTCGAAGTTTCAAAGCCCTTTAGGATGATTTTAAAAATACCACAACCTTGATCAATATTAGTGATAACATGCAGGCCCAGAGTCGACATTTCACCAACCTACTTGTCTAGTCACATCAAGCATACGACTTTGCAAGATAGGACTAGCATCACTCACGACAAAAAAAAAAAAAAAAAAAAAAAAAAGATGTGAGTGAAGATGACCTGAAGTCCCTTGCTTAATTAAATAAAAATATGACATAGGTAGGCTGTAGCTAGTTTGGCTGTTGAGATTAAACTTTTCACAACTTCAACATGGGGTAGGCTATTTAATGATGGCTCACCGCTACATTATAATTGACACGACCAGCCGCTTTAGAGCTGTGGCCAGACGCACAATAATAATAGGAGACACTTACGGTTATCATTACTTTGTGGGAATAATTAATCGCCTAACGAGTCTCAGCCCGTGGGGCGGCTCCTGGTTTGTCAATAAACAACACCCGAGGCGATTATAGCCTATAAGTTTAACACCACACGCTAACGTGTCCTTGTTTGTTTATAGTCGCCTCTCCCTCAGCGCTCATGCTGTCACTACACAATGATCACACAGAATAGATGTTAAATATTCGTCTTTTTGCCGGTCACTCGTAAAGTCCAGGGAAATGATGGGCCATTTCAATGAGTCAAGCAGAGAGCACACGTCGAGTTTTTTCAATCAATAAATTTACCGTCGCATCTAGAACCCACGTGTGTAAAGTAGCCTTTATTGTTTGCATTTACAATTGCCAAGTGCCTTATTCTTATGTAATATGACATACACTTCTAAGCACAATAGTGTACATTTAATGTTCTGAGATTCTGAATATGAATTCATTTCTCTAAATAAATAAATATAATAATAAATAAGGAACTATAAGTGAAAAACTCTGGTGAGCACTGAAAGTTGTGTCTTTATTTACTCATGCTGTTTTATGTAAAATTTTAATCTGAAAAGTAACTATTATATCTATAAAATGAATATAGTGATCCAAGGTTCTGGCCACCCTCTTTATTGTTTGGTCTTAATCAGGCTGGATCAGATGTATCCTACCTGAGAGGGACAGCACTTAAGACATCATTAATTAAATGTTATTAATGTAGGCTATCATTAAGAATATTATGTAGTGTAGTGGAAGTTTAACAGACAGTTTTGCTCTAATAAATGAATATATATTTTCTCTTTTTTAATTCTCACTCTTTTTTTTGTCTCTCTTTCTCTAAATCCTCATTACAGATGGATGGATCAAAGAAGCGGGTGAAAAGTACAGTATGGCAGTATTTCACACAGCCAACCCCAGCTACTAGAAGGCCCCTGCACTTTTTGTTTTAATAGGCATTTCAATTAAGATTATGTGTTCATGTTATTATGTTAATTATGTGTTCATGTTATTTTACAAAAAGTTAAGGCCATTTTTTTCAGTGTAAACAAACAGTATAATGTATTCATTCTAATCCCAGGTGTGTTTCTGTAAATTTTGACACCAAAATTTTCATTTTTACTGCAAATAAATATCGGTTATACATATCGGCTATCGGTTTCGCTAGGTTATTAATAATCGGTATCGGTATCGGCCCTGAAAAATCCATATCGGTCGATCCCTAATGTACACTATGTCCAAAAATGTCACTTTTTAAAAAAAGTCACAGTATAACATGACAAAAATTAAAATACATCGGAGAATAGCATGTCAAATAAAGTCATTGTCTAGCACGTCTAAAAAAAAGCATTCCATGTCAAAAAATTCAAAAAAGTATTGCATTTTGAAAAATGTCATAGCGTAGCAAGTCTAGAAAAATGTCATATTAAAGAAAAGCCACATTAAAGCATGTTGAATTTTTTTTTAAATAGTCATATCATGAAAAAAAATGCAATAGTGTAGTGTGTGTTAAAATTATTTTTTAAAAAAAAGTCAGCTTGGACCCCTAAAACAAATGCATCCACTGAGCTTTAAGAAAGTGTGAAATATATTTATATATAGTTTATTGAACCTTTATTTAACCAGGGATTAGCATGCATATATAAAATGTCTCTGTAGTCAAATGCAGACAAAATTGCCGCTTGAACCAGTTTCTTCCTTGCACTAAAAAAGAAAACCCAACTTTACTCTGAGCTTTTTTGCAAGACACTCAATATGGTGCTTAAAAGACAGATTGTCTTCTAAGAAAAAAAACTGGTATTTGTAAAAAGGGACTTGTTCAATAACCTGATTACTTGAAGTAACAATCCAATCTACATTGTCAGCTGTCTGCTCGGATTTTGAAAAGCACATAACTTTAGTTTTGTCAGGGTTTAGTATAAGTCTTAATTCACGAATATTTCTCTGTACCACATTAAAACAGATTGCAGCTCCTTAACTGCACTGCTAAAGATGAAGCAGAACTCTACAAAATAGTATCATCCACATAAAAATGAAATTTTGCATTGCCAACATTGCAGCATAAATCATTTATATAGATTGTAAATAAAACTGGATCCAAAATGGACCCTTGCAGAATACCATTTTGTATATTAAGAAAACTAGAAGACACACCGTCAGCTAGGACACTTTGCATTCCACCACTCAAGTAGCTTTCAAACCGCAGATCTGTTTGGGATGACCTATAATTAACCAACCTCTGCAACAAAACACAGCGGTCCACTGTGTCAGGGCCTTCGAAAGGTCTAAAAATAAAGCAGTACAATATTCTTTTGAGTCAGTCGCATTTATGATGTCATTTAAAACCTTCATTGTTGCAGTTACTGTGCTGTGTTTTTTTCTAAAACCAGACTGCAAATGATTAAGAATGCCATGGCTTGCTAAAACACTTTTAATGGCTTACATATAAGCCCTTCCGAGACCTTTGCTAAAACTGAGAGTTTAGATATGGGCCTATGGTTATCAGGATTAGACGAATCTCCACCCTTCAGTGACGGGACAATATGTGCTGCCTTCCAAATTTCTGGTATTTCTCTTTCATTTTCTATAGTCTAGTTAAAAATATAAGTTAAAGGCTCAGCAATGTAATCAGCAGCAATCATTAAAAAGTATGAATCTAGACCATCAGGGCCTGCTGTTTTCTTAGTATTCATCCGATTTAGAGCACAAGTATTTCATAAAATTCAATAGGAGTGAAGATAAAACCAAAGCACATCTTTTGTTCGGCGTTAGAAAAAGAAGAGTCCTGAGCCGTGTCTAGACGTGATTCCTTCTAAATAACAGACCTGAAGAAATAAAATGCTTATTTAGGGTATAAAGTATACTTGTTTTGTCTGTTGTGATTTTATTATGTTGCTTTGTTGTTTGTGGAAATGCACTGTTTCTGGGACCAGCCAACACTGATTTATTGATCAATTGATCAAGATAAATATATGATTTAGCCTTATGTATTAAGGAAATACATCTGTTCCTGAAATACATCTGTTCCTGGTGCCTAAAATGAATCTAATCTGACTGATTTTTGTTTTTTCTTGCCTAGATCGGGGAGGAGATCCTGCCCCAAGTGGAGGAGTTTAAGTACCTCGCGGTCTTGTTCATGAGTGAGGGAAGGATGGAGCGGGAGATCGATAGGCGGATCGGTGTAGCGTCTGCAGTAATGCGGACTCTGCACTGGACTGTCGTGGTGAAGAGGGAGCTGAGCCAAAAGGCAAAGCTCTCGATTTACCGGTCGATCTTCAGTTCCTACCCTCACCTATGGTCACGAGCTTTGGGTAGTGACCGAAACAACAAGATCGCGGGTACAAGTGGCCGAAATGAGCTTCCTCCGTAGGGTGGCTGGGCTCTCCCTTAGAGAAAGGGTGAGAAGCCCGGTCATCCGGGAGGAGCTCAGTGGGAGCCGCTGCTCCTCCACATTGAGAAGAGCCAGATGATGTGGCTCAGGCAAGATTTCTCTCATGAATAAGCTCAGAGTTGGTAGGTGAACCATGGATTGTCGTATCCTTTAATCTTGTTTTTTCTGAGGGGGCATGCTTGTTTACAATATCTAAAAATAATAACTTAAAATATGACAATGCTATCACAGGGTCTGGAATCAGATCTTTGTCCAGTCACACAAGATTGTGTAAAAATTCTTGCTCACTAATAGGCTTAAAGTTTCTCTTCGTTACAATATGTGGTTGTAATTTTGGGAGCTTTGTGTCTCTCATTGCAGCAATGACGCAGTGATCGCTGATGTCATTTGCAAATTCAGCCATGGCTTTATATTTGTGACAAGCATTTGGTCAAGGGGTGTAGATTTTTTGGGATATTTAAGATTGGGCCTTGATGGTGACTCTATAATTTGTGACAGATGTGCAGAGTATTCAGATAACAAGGATATGGTTTCTTTAAGATGTAGAGATGGTCTGAAACATCCAACAATTGTCATCATGCAACTTTGAATAAATTCTGCATTCAAAACAAGGAATTCATATTGTTAAGAAACAGTCTTAGATAAAAGAACTATTGCCTGAACCATGTTCTATATGTAAATGTAAACTCCTCCTCCTTTACCAAGGCAATCATCACAAAAGATGGTATAACCATCCAAATGAACATACTCAGCCATGTCTCAGATAACATCAAAATATCAGCAGTGGTTGACTTTGCCCAAATTCTTACCAGATCATTTTTTGGTAAAAGGCTTCTCACATTTATATGGACAAAACCAATACAAGATCTATTCAGGAAGTCAGCAGGAGTTTGTGAACAATCCCTGCTTGTCACAGGCCCTGGATTGAGCTGATCGCAGTGAAGATAGTTTTATGTTGGATATTAGAAAGACATTCGCTCCTATGCTACATATAAAAAATTAATAAAAATTATTTGGAGATTTAAAATGTAAAAACAAGAGGCATATCTCATGCAGCCAGTGGAGTACTATCATCACACACTGATTTTGAGTCCATTGGTCACATGACCTGGGAGCTATTGAGCTAAAATGCTAATATTTACATATGAAAAATTAATAAAAATTACAAATAGGTGTAAAATGTAAAAACAAGAGGCATATCTCATGCAGCCAGTGGAGTACTATCATCCCACACTAATTTTGAGTCCATTGGTCACATGACCTAGGAGCTATTGAGCTAAAATGCTAATATTTACATGACTCAAAATCAGTGTGGAATGATAGTACTCCACTGGCTGCATGAGATACACCACTTGTTTTTACATTTTAAATCTCCAAATATTTTTTATTAATTTTTTATATGTAGCATAGGAGCGAATGTCTGTCGAATATCCAACATAAAACTATCTTCACTGCGGTATTGAGCTGCACATTCCCAGATATCAATAACATAAGAGTAATGATAGATTTCAGAATTTATGCAGCCTTTAATGGGAATGTTTAGTTTTTTTCCTAGAATCAGTTCTCCTGATAAATATAGAACCAAGAGTTCCCAGGCCGAACAACACAGTCCTTTAGCAAAAGGAGGCTCAAAAGATGTTTAAAATTCACTTGTTGTGAGCAGGCCAGATCCTGCGCACCGGTCCCCTATGTTACGAAGGGCATGTGCGCTGTGTGCAAGGAAAAGCTGCAGTCACTCACCCAGTTTATTCCAGATTCCGCATGCTCGCAGATAGTAGGCAGACAGAACAGAGCCGGAAACGCAAGCATTGCGCTCGTCATGATGAAGACGCGTCAGGACGCTCCTGAGAGAAAAGCGTCGACTCCAGCAGCAGCCTGTAATGGGTTGCAGACAGCAGGCCATTAGCACCCGCTGTGTCCCCCGAGCACTCCCAGAACCGGGAAACAGAGATAATAAATCCCTGAAAACGGCTCCCCCGCCGCGTCTCCCGGCTGGACCCATACGGCCTTTTATGCAGCTGATAAAATCCCAGAACACGGCTCCCCCGCCGCGTCCGAGATGAAAGAAAGTGAGTTTATAAATCCAGAAAACGGCCGTCAATAGCACCTACAGTTACCCAGGTAGAGCCTGCAGAATTGATAGGCTGCTATCTCAGGTGATCCCGAAGACAGGTGATGTATCAGCACAAATAGTACAGACCCTTTTCAGTCCATATAGTATGGAGGGATCAGATGTAGGCTCCAAAGAATGATCATAAATCGATCTAAAATGTCTAATGTCAGTAAAGCACATATTGAAAAGGCTGGGAAAAACAAATCACAGTATATATATCATATGCCACGATGGCAGCAACTGTGATTTGTCTGGTATCTTTATTTGTCTGTTCACATGGACAACAATCAACAGAATAACATTAAAAACATGAAAAAACAATTATAAGATCACTCTCCAGCATTACTCAAAAAGATATGATAAATTATTCAACTGTATGTGTCCCCCGAGAAAAAAGCACACACATACATAACATACCATTTTCACAATTCACCTACATTATCAGATCCGTCTCATCCTTTTGATTAAAGCAACTTTTACCAGAGAACTGGAGTTTGAGCACGATAAAAAAGAACTAAATAACAATAAAACCTAAAACTATCTGACTGCTGTTTCCTGCCTTTATCAATTTTTAAAGCATTACCAAACAATAAGATTATTACATACAGCTGTCTATGTACACTATGATCCCACATTGAATCACATTGTTGTATAAAAGTGTCGTCACCACTGCCAAACCTTTACTCACTGATGTGCTATATCCATTACAGTTCAACAATAAGGATGAAACAAGGGAAATGCATTTCCCGGAGAAAAATGCATGTGGATGCTGAGAGGTGAAACAAATTCAAAACAGTGGCTAAAACAAATTGCTCTGAAAACTAAATGAGAATTGTGCATGACGGCTCGCAGCAACACAGTAAATTACACTCTAAAAGCATTTAAGGAAATCAGTAAAAGTACTCAGACACATGTCATATTTAGAATGAGTATGCATACATAGTCAGTGTGTGTATCTGCAGAGACTCTCTCAAAGGAGTCCATGTGATTGCTTTATTATTTTATGACCTGAAAGACTGTACAAAGTGTTCCATATTTACACTTTGGCTGGGGAGGAGAGAAAGGGTGTGATAGGCAAGGCATAACTGAACAGACATGTTAAATTAGTAAGTTGATTATCCTTTGATCACGCTTCACTGGGAACCTGATCTGAATGTTTGCTTGCTGGAAGCATTTCTTTCTGCTTCACTTTTTTTTTTTTTTTTTCTGACAATTTTTTCCATCCCGCTTTGGAAATTTTCATTTGCATGTACAAACATGATGCACTTTGCACTGAGTACTGTATGTAGTCTGGTAAGTTTTGGTTAACCAAGGCTTAGCACAGACTCTAGTGTGAGATATTATGTCAACAAGTGGATCCCAAGTGTTGCATTGCTTATGATGACATACAAAGGATCTACGCAAAGGGGAAGTTATTCAGATATGGAACAAGTCAGAGTCTAATACCAATGAGTGCTCTTTTGTTGTTTGTTTTTTCAAAACACAAGATCTCCGTTTGCTCTTAAAGATTTTGATATACCAGTGATTTTAATTTACCAGCAGATTAATCATGCAGGATTAGCCAACATTTTGTTAGCATTCACCTAGCATAACATTGACTAGTTTATCCCTTTAACACCCAGATCAACATCAGTTTTATTGTGCTGCATTTAGACAGCTTTCACAGGCATTTAAACCTCAGAAACCTGAAAAAAAACATTACTTTGATTTTTCTTAAAATATGGGAAGATGATCATGAGCAACCTACAAAGAAATGTCCTGCAAATTGCATAAAAAATAAAGAAATAGTATAAAAAAGACTTGACAATTGCATCAAAAACTAGGAAAAATGTCTAGAAAACAATATTTATAATTATAGTAGAGAAAACATCTATATTATCAGTTTTGTTTTTTGTTGGGGTTTATTTTGGGGTTTTATTTTTTTCAGGTTATTTTCTTGTGACTTTTTACTTTTTTCTTGATAGGTCTTGTTAAGTTGCTTATTGTCTTCTTCCCATGTTTTTTTAAGAAATGGAGCCAGTTTGCTCAGGTTTCAGAGGGTTATCTTTGCCTGGAGGATTTTGTAGTTGGCATGTGCTTACCTGCCAATGCTTGATTTTATTTTCATTATTTAGTTACATGGATCCATACAGATTTATAAGATAAGATATACAACAAAATTCTGTTTGATGACTCGACTATCTTGCTCTCACTGTCAGGAGAGACTTCAGTCTGCAGTGTCATTTATGCCCTTCTCTGACAACTGAGAATCATAGCATACAGTAATACAGTCCTTCATGATCTTTCTGTGTTATTGTCTGTGTCTGGTGCGACTGTGTGTCTCCAGTCTGGTCATGTGGTGTCGGATAAGCAGGAAATGCAAGGCAAGAAGGTCTTTAAAGGGAGCGGTGTTATTTTTTAAAAGAATCCTGGGAATGTGGGTGGCACCATGGTACCTGAAAGAAGGCATAACTGCCTGTAAGCGAAGCATGCACATTGAAGAAAAACAAGCACGTTTTACTGCACATGTACAAGAGGATGAAAGCAAAATCGGCCCTTTGGTTTCTGAAAGGTGGCATGGGACTTAAACTCCCCACAGACACCCACTGATTTGATCTAAATGATACACAAATGGAAGAATTGGTCCCAAAATTAAAGTAAAAAGTAAGTCACTGAATAGGAGGGGAAATAAAATAAATGGCCAAAAGTAGAATCACACTTCCAACACATATTCAGCACAGATTTCCACTCAAAACAAAACAAAAAAAAACACAGAAAGTCAACTGAGACGTTGACCAACACGACCAACTGAGCAGAAAAAAGCCAACCTTCCTATAAAACCTCCCAGCCAGAACATCACAGCTGCACCCGATAGCTCCTGTTCAGAAAGGAATCCTGGGACCTAGATTTTGGATTTTGGTGGATCTTTGACCAGAACAGACGGCTCTGATGTGCCTTTGCAATACAAATCCGGAGGGAGAGTGTGGTCCTAAAACAGATGGAGCTGTTTTTGGGAATGGGGAGACATATAACCACCGACAACCTTTTGACATCACTCCCCCTCACTTACAAACTACAGGCCAAAACACCAGCCTGGTGGGCACCATCAACACAAATAACAGATCACTGCATCCTTCTTCTTCTTCACATCAGAGAGCTGCACTGAATGAGACCAGAAGCAGCAATAATGGAATAAATGCTACAGAGCGCTATGGAGGACTGAATAGGCGAAAAGTTGACACCCCCTTGCACATAGGCCAGCCCCCTTTATTTGTGTAATGAGGTGGAAATGGAGGAGGAAAAGGAAAAAAAAACAGATAAATATATTTGATGAAATAAATGGAGGGGGAGGCAAATAGGGAAAATAATACATAAATAAATGCATAAATAATTACACAAATATATAAATAAATTAAAAAAATAATAATAAATTAATATGTAACATGGAAAATAAAATGAGAAATTAAATAATAGGACAGTTTATACGCAAAGTGGAAAATAATACATACACAGATAAGCAAATAAACATGAAAATTAATAAATTAATAATAAAATGAAAAATTGATAAGGACAAAGCGAATACATAGTACAACTTCCACCTGCTAGAAACAAGCTAACTGATGCCTCATATACAGGGATTTTAGCTACTGCTAGTTAGGCAGAATACAATATCAAGGTTACATACAATAGAGTGCATCCAATAACAGCTATGATAAAATTAAGACAAATGGTGAATATGTACATCAAGATACATAAAAATACAACATACAGTATATATATGTAAGATAAAATCAAAATAATGAAAAGACACAAATATCAGCATATACATGAAGTTAAATCTACTACAATTAAATGCGAAAATGAATAAATCGATTAATAAAATGGAAAATTAAATGGAAAATAAATTAATATTATATTTTTTTGGCATTTTCATTTATTTATTGACTCATTTATTTATTTATTTTTGATTTTGTCAGTTTCAGTCTTCCATAGAGCACTACCTAGGGGAGACTAATATACCAGGGCGTAGGACGACATTTTGGTCAAATAGCAGTGTCTTTTAGATGGACAACATCTCATAGGCAGGACGGTCCTATGAGATGTCTGCGTAAATGTTTTTTTATGGTACCTGCCTTAGGACTATGGATGAAATCAAACATTTCGTTGGTTGATAAATGTGCACCGTCCTAATTCAATAAAGTAAATACAACAAATGAAATAAATACATTGAGGGATGCAGAGTGACAGGCAACCGTCACTATCCACCAGTGTGCAGTGTGTGGACAGTTTACAATGTCTCCTCTGTGTGTGCCAAGTGTGTGTCGTGTGCGTGTGTGTCCTGTTACTTGTTGAAAGAGTGGGAAGGGCACAGTTATTTTACATCCTGAGAAACTGTAACTTGGCTGCTGAGTTTGTTTTATCAGATGATCTCCTTTCAGTGCCTATGCATGACTTTAGTGTCTTGATTGTTTAATTGCAGCGACAGCTTTATTTACATACTGATGTTCAAGTTTGCAGTCTGTTCTAGTGTAAAATATTTTATAATTGTTGTAAAATGTTATTGCAACAATAGATACAATTCTACTGGTCTTTTAACCCAGGCCTGTCAGCAGCGTGGACAGCTCCATCTGCATGGAAACTAGTCAATGAAAGGATACACTGTATAAAATACTGCCCTGACTCAAACACCATCAGTGTATATATATATATATATATACACTACCGTTCAAAAGTTTGGGGTCACCTGGACAATTTTGTGTTTTCCATGAAAAGTCACTTTTATTTACCACCATGAGTTGTAAAATGAATAGAAAATATAGTCAAGACATTGACAAGGTTAGAAATAATGATTTGTATTTGAAATAATAATTTTTTCCTTCAAACTTTGTTTTCGTCAAATAATCCTCCATTTGCAGCAATTACAGCATTGCAGACCTTTGGCATTCTAGCTGTTAATTTGTTGAGGTAATCTGGAGAAATTTCACCCTACGCTTCTAGAAGCCCCTCCCACAAGTTGGATTGGCTGGATGGGCACTTCTTGCGTACCATACAGTCAAGCTGCTCCCACAACAGCTCAATGGGGTTTAGATCAGGTGACTGCACTGGCCTCTCCATTACAGATAGAATACCAGCTGCCTGTTTCTTCTCTAAATAGTTCTTGCACAATTTGATGAAATTGGCTCCAATCAAGCACTGTCCATAGGGTATGGCATGGCGTTGCAAAATGGAGTGATAGCCTTCCTTATTCAAAATCCCTTTTACCCTGAACAAATCTCCCACCTTACCAGCACCAAAGTAACCCCAGACCATCACGTTACCCCCACCATGCTTGACAGATGGCGTCAGGCACTCTTCCAGCATCTTTTCAGTTGTTCTGCGTCTCACAAATGTTCTTCTGTGTGATCCAAACACCTCAAACTTCGATTCGTCCGTCCATAACATTTTTTTCCAATCTTCCTCTGTCCAATGTCTGTGTTCTTTTGCCCATATTAATCTTTTTCTTTTATTGGCCAGTCTCAGATATGGCTTTTTCTTTGCCACTCTGCCCTGAAGGCCAGCATCCCGGAGTCGCCTCTTCACTGTAGATGTTGACACTGGCGTTTTGCGGGTACTATTTAATGAAGCTGCTAGTTGAGGACCTGTGAGGCGTCTATTTCTCAAACTAGAGACTCTAATGTACTTATCTTCTTGCTCAGTTGTGCAGCGGGGCCTCCCACTTCTCTTTCTACCCTGGTTAGAGCCTGTTTGTGATGTTCTCTGAAGGGAGTAGTACACACCATTGTAGGAAATCTTCAGTTTCTTGGCAATTTCTCGCATGGAATAGCCTTCATTTCTAAGAACAAGAATAGACTGTCAAGTTTCACATGAAAGTTCTCTTTTTCTGGCCATTTTGAGCGTTTAATCGACCCCACAAATGTGATGCTCCAGATACTCAACCTGCTCAAAGGAAGGTCAGTTTTATAGCTTCTCTAACCAGCTAAACTGTTTTCAGCTGTGCTAAGATGATTGCAGAAGGGTTTTCTAATCATCTATTAGCCTTCTGACGCAATGAGCAAACACATTGTACCATTAGAACACTGGAGTGATAGTTGCTGGAAATGGGCCTCGATACACCCATGTAGATATTGCACCAAAACCAGACATTTGCAGCTAGAATAGTCATTTACCACATTAGCAATGTATAGAGTGTATTTCTGATTAGTTTAAAGTTATCTTCATTGAAAAAAACAGTGCTTTTCTTTCAAAAATAAGGAAATTTCTAAGTGACCCCAAACTTTTGAGCAGTAGTGTATATATATATATATATATATATATATATATATATATATATATATATATATATATATATATATATATATATATATATATATATGTATATGTTTGAGAGAGAGAGAATGCGAAAGAGCAAGCACTCTTTCTTTATTTGGTTTATTGCCAATAAAATATTATCAACCCAAATTTGTTTTTAACTTTTACTTAATATTCTTCGACAATAATAGTAGTCTAAACTTGTTAATTATTTAGCTGTGTGTTTGTTGTAGTTTATTGATAAATTAGAAGAAAAAAAAAGCCAACCCAACTTTTGATGCTTTGATGTTTTCAGGTTGTCTAGCTGTCCGTATCATTCTCATTAACATAACATCTCAGACAAATATTAGAGAATGTCTTTTTTATTTTTATTTTTGGGGCTCTTTGCTTTTATTTCACAGGACAGATATAGCATAAAAGGGGGGAAAAGAGGGGATTACATGCAGCCGAGGGCTGAGGTTGGAATCGAACCTACAGCTGCTGCGGCAAGAACACAACCCCTGTACATGGGGTGCCCGCTCCACCAGCCGAGCTACTTGGCACCCCGATATGACAGGATACCTTCAAATTTGGTACAAACATTCAGTCTGACACGAAAATGAACTGATTAGAAATTGGAGGTCATAGGTCAAAGTTTTTTAAAATAAACAATTCAATCAAACTCAGTCAAAAGTTTAACCTTATCTCCCTCCAAAATGGAGTAAGGATCACAGATTCCAGTGCACTACAACTATTTTCTTCAGCATTCAGTCGAACAGACAGCACCCTCACCTCCGCAAGCTCCAACTTTTGGCTTCTCCAGTACATGTATACTGTGTGCTCCTAACCAGCAGATTGAGCAAAGGTGTGTCCAGTCACTCTCTGCATGTTGAGGAGGAGGGAAGAGTGGCAACTGAAGAGCACACACACACACACAAAAAAAACAAAACACAGTGAGGAGGGACACAAATGGGCACACCCACCTCCAACCCTTAAGAGACATGTTACATATTACAAAGCTTTTGTAGTGTACTATACTATGATTTTTTTGTATGAACTAGTCTACTTTTTACCTTTCTATGACATACTACACTATGAAAATTTATATGACATAGAATACTATGATATCTTTTATGACATACTATACTATGACTTTTTATGACATACTATACTATGACTTTTTATGACATTTTATAACATCACTTTTTTTTGACAAAGCTTTTACAACATTCTATACTATCCGATGACAATTTTTTAGACCTTTTTTATGACACTGCTTATGGCACACGATAGTGTGGATATTTTTTTTTTTACATAAAATTTATTGGCTTTTGATAGTAGAATGTAGACCCACTCACCCCAGTGTCACTTGGCAGTTCATCTTTTAAGTATTACTGAAATAAATTCATAGATTATTAATCTATGCTTTGCATTCTCCACAGAACTAGTTTACGGTCTACGCATGGCCCAAATTAGTAGCAATTCTCTCTCCCTTGAGCCCAGATTTGGAACCCTTTATTTTATTTTATTTATTTTTTTGTCAAGAATTGAACATTTGTCAAACTTAAGACTAAATCACAGCACTCTTTGTTGTAGATACAATGTTATCTATCAGTGACTATCAGGTATATTATATTGTACATATGGGACTTGTCTGACAAAGCCTGTGGTGGATAATAAACAGCCTCCTACACATGTGAGTGAATGTGCTACAAACCGGTTCCATGAGGTGCTTTGTATCCAAGGAGACTTGGGTTCACTAAAACAAGACAATGCTTAAATGATCCACTCTTTGACTGTAAAGGTGAGCTCAAGTAGGTGTGTATCATTATATATGTACATCCTTTTTTAAAAGCTGAACAAATAAAAACTATGTTGTTGTTGTTGTTGTTGTTTGATCTGATTACATATGTCCATTTAACAAAAGCAACACTCCCACAACTGTCACTGAGTTATGATTCAAATATTTTTCAATCTGGATTGTGCAGTGACACACCCACTTTAAACAGGTGAGACAAGCACAGAGAAAAAAATAAAATCTCTCATGCAGCATAACCAAAACTGTAAAATGCTGAATAAGAAGATATCCTCTCAAAGATTTATTATATTTGTATTGAAGCATATTATTGGATATCATACTGAAACACACTTTTATTTTAATTTTATAAACCAATTGAAAACAAAACAAAAAAAACAATATGCAAAATGTTGCAACATTTGTCATTTGTCAGAAGTCAAACAAAGCCTCTCTCTTCTTGACGCTATGCCATCTCTTCATGACACAGTTCACTAAAATGATGCCAAGCCTCCAGCACTTCCTCCTTGATTGTTCAACCTGCTGTTCATCAGTTCGCTTCAGTTTTTCCTTGTCTCACCTGCTCGTTTTTTGTTGAGGTTTTTGTTGAGTTTTTTTTCATCACTTGTCAGGTAAGACAAAATATCTTTATATTACATTTAAACTGATTGTCATTTATTATTTTATAATATATATATATATATATATATATATATATATATATATATATATAAAACTAACATTTATCGTAACAAAATGATTTGCCTGTGATGGTTTTTTTTTTGCATAACACTTCCAAGAATACCCAGTTAATGTACTGTTTGTAGTTATATAGCTGTTATATGGCTGTTCATAGTTATATATAGAGAGAGAATAGATATAGTTTTAAATAGAAAAAAATGGTTTAAGGTAAAGCACTTTATTCAAAAACATATTTTTGGGTTCATTTATTCATTGACTAAAGCTTAATACAACGGCTGTACTGTGAAGACACAGCACCCTAAAAACTCTTCCTCTTGTCTCACGCCATTCCTAATGTAACCTGTTGAACAAGTTAAACAGTGCAGAGTCAGATTACACCTTCATAGAGACAGTTTTTATATACCCTATTCATTTGAATGACATGAATAACATGGACATGAATATGTCCACAGTGCAGAAAATGCATCTGATAAAGTTATATTCTGCTTTTTTATTGATAATATTTTCATTTTAATTGTAAAATTGCCCTAAGACAGGCATATTATTGTATAAGAATCAAACATAAGTCTTTCTAGTATTATTCACTTTCATTATGCATTATAGAGATTACTATAAATTTCTCTTGAAGTTATCTCGAATGCCAACAGCTGGAACCCAGTGCTTGATAAGAACTACATTTACCACCTGTGCCTCGGTGAACTTACAGTAAAGTTGACCTGTGCTCCTCTGGATATAAAATGTCATCACTTCATCATTTTATCCTATTAGAAATTTGTTGGAGATATTGTCATAATTACTAAATGAAGTCATGAGCTATGGCTGTGAGGTCACAGTGACCTTTTACCACCAAATTCTAATCAGTTCATTGTTGAGTCCAAGTGGATGTTAGTGCCAAATTTTAAGAAATTCCTCAGGCGAGGTGTGGCTGCTAAGATGAGACAATGTGGTAAATTATACCTTTAAATATCAGATGTGGCCGTATCATAAATAAGATGACATAAATAGCAGCCAGCCACATCCTCCAGCAAAATGCTGTTCTCATATGACTTTAGGTTTTCTACATTCATGAAGTAACTCACATGTGTGTTTCCTCTCATATTGCATCCACAGATTTGCTCTGATCTTCCTTGAATAGCGTCAAGCTGCAAAGATGCTTCGAAAAATGAGAAAATCCAAAATATTAATTTCACTAATGTGCATCGCTGCTATCGGGCTGTTCTCTGGATCATCACTGGATTTTTCTGTTTTTTCCCTTGGCTTTGGAAAATCAAGTGTTTGCACCTGCCACAAATGTTTAGCAGAGGCGGAACCATGGTTTAGGAATCTTATTGAAGCAGCTCCTGAACTCTTTTTGACAAAAAACCAGACACCCTCAGAACAAGTTTTCAACTGGTGGAAGGTAATTGTCAACTTATCTTCAAAGATATAGCACAAATATTCTGCTGCTGTTTCACTGTAAATTGTTTCAGACTCTCTGGTTGGTCCTGTAGCAAAATCAGCAACTACTTTGGGTTTCTCTGAACATTTTTCACATTCCCTCTGAAATTACTCTAACCCATTAGTTGCTCATCCAAAAAGGTGGAGATAAATTTGTGCAAATGAAAACAGTTACAAAAACAAATACATTGCTGTGGAAACATCGACAAATTTCTCCTTCAAACAGCTGTATCTATGCAAGTTTCTCCCAAAACCTGCATTTTACAGTACATTAAAATGCATTATGAGAATGTCCTAATTACCCTTCAACCAATACTCATGTCTACTGAATGCATCATGAACGTAACTTATTACCAAGGCAATTCAATGAAGGTTGGGACACAAGCCTTGACACCATATAAGCTATGGGGTATGACACACATATTAAAGTTTAACTGGAGCTGCAGTGTTGAAGGATTTCAGCAGATGGCGCTAGAAATAAAGAAACGGTGTCCACTCAGGTGTTCTTTGGGTGTGCTCTTTTTAGCCTACTTGGTGGACTTGGTCTAGCAGAACTTTTTGGTTATAGTCGAATGGCAAAAGGCCCCTCTGGCATGTGCATGAAACGCTGCTGAACGGAAATACAAGAAGCGCAACAGAGCCTATAGGATGGATGGTGGCTGGATCCAACAAATCCTGGACCTTCATGTGGGATTCCTGTGTTTGCCTCTGATCTGAATGTAATGTTTTTTAGGATTTTTTTTTACTCCTTACGATTTGCCTCCTTCATCTGTGCATCATCTGTACCAGCATGTGCGTTTGTTGACATTCCAGTGTTGGTCGCCATGTGCTGTTGTTGTCTAAACATAACCACATGCCATGTAATCTCACCATGTGCATTTGTTGACAACACGGTAGCGCCACCCCGGAATGTAATCAGCAGACGCAGACCTAAAACATAATAAACAGACTTGGGAGTCAACTGCAAAGCAGCAACATGTAAAGACTTGTGGTGAGAACAGTTAGGAATATCAGGGTGAGTCAATAAGAGGCAGAGAAAGGTAGAATAAGGCGGGCCATTCTTTCACAATCTCCCAATGATATGATGTGATAAAATGCTTGGATTTCCTCTCTTTTTTTTAGCTTTATGCCTAAGGCAACTTCTGTCAACAGTTAGTTCCAGCCACCAGCTGCTAACAGCAAACATTAACTAGCACTTTTTCTGAGGATGGAAACATGCACTTGTTCACACCGCAGCGTTATCAGAGGAACCAATAGGGTGTATCCCCTGAAGCCACAATATGGCATTAACTGTGTCCTTTCATCCCAACAGCATCTCTGTTCATCCCAAACATATTTTCTGTTTTCCCTGGGATGACGGGCCACAATTAGTTTCAAGTCTTGCTTTTTAGCCAATGCAAAATTAATGTGACACAAAGGAAAAATGTCGTCCCCTGCCATCGGTGGGTGTCATCCTATTAGATGATGGTAGTCAACAAGGCAAATATTGGCTGATGTCAGTGTCCAGTCTATAAATTGATGCACCACTAGTAAATACACTGAATGGTATTTGCTTAGGAAATGCATACTATGAATTATGTCAAAAATGTTTTCTTAAGATTCTTAAAGATTGTGTCTTTAGATACCACAGCTGTGGTTTGTGGAACTGATATGTGATGAAATTGTAACTGATGCTGAAGTAATGTTCTATTTTCTGCTCTGTGTGTCAGCGATTACAGTCCAGACAACGCAACTACACCATCTACAAAAACGCAGTGGAGGCAGCATTTGAGATTGTCCCGCCCATTCCGAATGTTACGATGTTTGAACCCCGCCGTGACCGTTGCAGGAGTTGTGCTGTGGTGGGGAATTCTGGCAATTTGAGGGGGTCACACTATGGAAAGCTCATAGATTTTCATAATATCGTAATAAGGTAAATCATTACTGCAATGTTTTTAAAAAAATGACTTTGAACAATGATGATGTAGTTCAATAACAGGACAATGTATATATATATATATGTATATATATATAAAATATATATATAATATTATTATTATATATATAATATTTTTTATTTCAGTACAAAATACTCTGTTAAACTCAAAAAGATCACAGACCAAACAATTGTATTTGCTAGACAAGTTTTCCCCACAAATCTAACAAACTAACAGTATAATAACAGTATAAGCCTGTTTATATTTTACATGGTATAAATTAGATTAACAGCAGTTGGCCGTGTTTTCCCTAAGGCTAACTACTCATATGAAACTGAGACAAAACCTTTAACAAAGGTAACAAAATTTGGCTGTATCATAATTCACAGGGTTCAACTGCAAAACCATTGTCTTATACTAACACGTTTGTTTCCACATTTCCAACAGGCTAAAACTGTTAGCGTAGGCCTATGACATTTCCCATTGCATGAATGAGCTAAGCAGCTAAATTGTCACTCATGTAAAGCCAGGATAAATGACACACAGGACTTGAAATGCTATTTTGTCAAGTGTTTCATTGTCGTTGTAATTTGTTTTTAATTTGTGAAATAAAAGTAAAAGTTTAGTTTCCACAAATAGAAATGCTTTCCAGTTTACAAAACTAAACAAGTCTGCATAGCCATGGCTCTGTCAGGACCTGTTCATTTTGAGAGAGCAACAGCCAGTAGAGTACACTCACGTCATCAATCATTCTGAATAATGGTGCAACTTCATCACTCACTCGCAGGCAAACTTTAACGTTTATTAAGCTGGCCTTATATTTTGCTTTTCAACCAAAGATCCAACCTCGAGGTTTCAAAATTTCCCTGCCATTGGCAGGAGGGGATGAGCAGCACTCAGGATTTCCATGTGATGTGAACACCAATCACCATGTCATTGTTCTTTAACTACATGATATTAAATATGTATTCCCTTGTATCTTTTAGAATAAACCGTGGCCGTACCAAAGGCTACGAAGCACATGTCGGAACCAAAACAACTTATCGTGTAATGTATCCAGAGAGTGCTGTTCAACTGGATAATACCACTCACCTTATAATGTTTCCATTCAAGACATTTGATTTCCAGTGGCTCTACAAGAAACTCGGTCCATGGTGGGTGCCTCTACACATATATGTAATTAAATGAAAAACCTGAGGGAGTTACAGCTTTCTCTAGACTTTCTAGTTGTCTCCCCACATCCTCATCTTCCAGTGCACTTGAATTACCTGTCTTTGCTCTTGCATTTACAACATTTAGATGTTATCACCGTATAAAGTTGACATAGTTAACATGTTAGCAAACAAATCCTGTCTTACCTGTCTTTGCTCTTGCATTTACAACATTTAGATGTTATCACCGTATAAAGTTGATATAGTTAACATGTTAGCAAACAAATCCAGCCGAGACACAGTAAAATTAGCATTTTGTGCTGGGAAGGTGGCGTGAATTTAGTTTATTTCTCAACATAAAAATACTAATTAAAGCAGCCTTTACAATGTTTATAGCATGTTTAAAGGATACAGATGCATCACAAAATGTAAAAGGTTTAACAAGAAACACGGGCTGTGGCATCCACTCATTATCAGTATTTCATTAGAAGTGAACTTGAGCACAGATTAAACAATCTGTGTCTTATGGTCAAAAAAATTAATATTGGACCCTAAACCTTCCAGTCATTTCGAAACTAAATTGGCATTTTTCAGAAAGACAAATAAAGAGGAAATTAACTGGGATAATCTTGCCCTGGCTGATATCAGATAAAACAGGCGGTAAAATAATGAGCAAACATTAAATTTGTACTTTTTATAGTTTGAATCTGCTTTGTTCCATCCAGGCACTGTAACTACACAACGACTACCTATGAATACCATTTCATACCACTGACGCAGCTTGTATATTGACATTCTCAGTATAGTTCTCTATTCATCCCACACACGTGTCTTATTGTCCCCAAGGCAATGGGACACTGTTAGTCTCGTTAGTCTGCTTTTCAGCTTTTACAAAATGTTTATGACAGAAACACAGAAAAACATTGGCCACTGCCATCTGCAAATTATAGTCAACAAGATTAATATTGGGTGATTACTTTGTTTGGCCAATAAAATGATGCATCTTTTAAAAAGTGCAATATGCATATTACCAAATAATACTTGGTAATCAGTTAATTTCTTACTAAATGTTTCAATTAATGTTACCTCCAACAGGGAAAACAGTGCTGTGAAACCAAGGAGGATAGCCAACAAAGATTTGGTGAGTATTTAAAATGATTTTCAGAAACTTGCATATTTGATAAGTCACCCAGTAATGCATTGAATTGTATTGTCTATTGACTGCAGAAGGGACTGGTTTATGAATGTCAGTTAAAAGGCTATATCTGATTCATACCAGGTGATCATCCTCAATCCAGCTTTCATGAAATATGTTCATGAAATGTGGTCAGAAAAGAAGGGTGCCTATCCATCCACTGGCTTTTTGACTGTGATTCTTAGCCTGGTTCTTTGTGACGAGGTAGGCATCAGATCACACATTATGCTAACAACTATTGACTTCACTGACTGACAGTTGCAGTGCAACTATAAAAAATGATGTGCCAGCATGGGCAAGGCAGAAGAAGACTGCTGGGCAATAAATAGAGTGCTCCAGAGATAACGTTTTTCTTCAGGCCACTGTGGAAGTTAGTGTTGCCCTGGTTACCTTGTCAAAAAGCATATAGAATTTTTCCATTGGATTTTGGAATATTGCGGAAAACAAGCCATGTGGCAAACAAACTTTTATGATATCTACACATTTTGTTCAGCAAGCTAATTTTCACAAATGAACATCGCTGTTATGATTTTTTGAAGCTAATGTGCATGCCAGAAGTAAAAAGGCTAGCAACTGCCTCTAATAGAGACATAAAAGCTTCAAAATTCACAAGTGGGGTATTTTCTGATGCATTTATGTCTGAAAACAAAATATGAAAGTCTCTTAAGCTTCAATTAACCACAGACCTTATAACAGGCATCTAACCAAAATTATGTTACATACTTTGAGTCGAGGGAACAAAATGCACAAATGCAAAACATGTGGTAATGCAAATGCTAACTCATCTCTGGGACACTCTATAAATATAAATGTTAGTTTCAAAATTGACACAAAATCAAATTAAATAAAACAGCTTATTTTATGAGAAAATATGTTTGTGTTTATTAGCAATTGCTCAACATTTTGGGAGCCCTTTAGCTTTGTCTGTTAGGTTAGCAAAAAAAAAGAAAAACAAGAAGAAGTGAAATGAAAAGAAAATTAAATGTTAGTAAGAGAATGAAGAAAAAATATAAGAAATAAAGAAAGAAATAAGAAATATAAGATCCAGCTGAGATTCATGCTATATTTTTTGTTTCCCCAGGTCAGCGTTTTTGGCTTTGGAGCAGACAGCGATGGAAACTGGAACCATTACTTTGAAACTTTCAGAAACAAACACTTTAAAACTGGTGGTCATCCAGGAGCATTTGAATATAAACTTATTGAGCAATTACACGATAAGAAGATATTAACTTTTTTTAAAGGATTTTGAAGGTAATTTTTCTTTCTCTTTTTCTGTTTTTGTCTCTGTCAATTGAAATAACATGAACAGAACTGATACATTCGCTATCGTTTAAGGTAAATGATAGCGAATTAAAGTGAATTAAAGTAAAGCAGGTTGTCCTCTAATGAGAAGAATGGTGGCTCAATCCTCGGCTCCTCCAGTCAACACACTGAAGTATCTTTGGGCAAGATAGTGAACCGTGTGATGAGCGTGTGAATGGTTACTGGGTAGCAGTTGAAATGCACTACACAAGTGCAGTCCATTTAAATTGTTATGTGTAACCCCCTGAAACCTGGCTCGACATCAGTTTTCTTGTGCTGCATTTAGATGCCTATCATAAGCTATTTGGCCATCTGAAACCTAAGCAAATAGGTGTGATTTCTCAGGAAAACAAAGGGAAAAAGGCAATTAGCAATTAAGAAAGAAATGACTCACAACTTGGAAAAATAATGGTCAGATGAAAATTACCTAAAAAATAACAGAAAATTATCCGAAATAAAAGGAAAAAAGTCTTGAAAACAAACTTGAATTATATGGTTTGTTTTTTTTAAATCAAAGATGGTGTTACAGGAAAAAAAATGATTTCATTGAGAGTTTTTTTTTGATTGTTTGTTTGTTTTTTTTTATTTTTTTTTTAATTTTTATTTATTTTTTTTACAATTTTTGACTTTATTTGCAGGTAACTTTCTTCTACCTTTTTAAATTTTTTTTTGCATTTTTTGTTTCATGTTCCATGTTTTGATAAGTTGTTCATTGCCTTCTCCCCATGTTTTTTTTTTTTTTTTTTTTTTAGGAAATTAAATCAAATCAAATTAAATTAAATTTGCTCATGTTTTAAAAGGTTAAATCATTTTGTGAAGTTCAGTTTTAGTGTTTAGTGGTGGCTGCGTCCTATTTGGGTGTGTCAGTATTATAAATCTGGTATGTCATCTTGAAACCTTCACTGGCAGAAAAAAAGCATGAGCTAATTAAGTACTACTGTGAGAATACTGTGTCATCCAAAAAAAAAAAAAAACATCTTTTTTTTATATCAAAGGCAACAGGTGACTTGACTGTTTAAACAACTGAGCCCTTTTGTTGCCAGACCCCAACACAACAGAGAACACACAAATGGGACTGGTTTTGCCTGTGTAGCAAGGTGTGGGCACAATGCTTATTTTTAGGACACTGAAAGCTTTTCAGGGAGCATGTAACATTGCAGGCTTCATGTCATTGATAAAGTAATGCCTTTTGTCATTTGGTCAGCTTTATTCTCAGACATGACAGGGCATTTTTAGAAAGTGCATACATACAAACATACAAAGAAAGTGAACATATTTGCTGTTGAAGCCTTAATTTCTCCAGAGATTCTCCAATGAATTTTTAAATAAATCTTTGATCTCCAATAATAAATTATTTTGAATTTTTATCTTTCTGAATGCACTCTGACACCTTTTTTACCCTTACAAAACTCTTTGTTTCCAGAGTAATTATGAATTTTGATGTAAATAACTGTAGTTTTAGTATCAAGTAAAAACAAAGCTATCATTAAAAAAAAGAGACTAAGGCTGTAAAATGAGTTAAATGTAACAGTTTATGTTAACAGTGGCAAAATGTTACTAAGTAGGCTACATTTGTTTGAGTACAAGTATAAACTGAATGATAAATTATTATCACCAACTCATGTCTTAAACTCAGATTGAAGGAAAGCATTGAGACATTTTCTCCCATCAGCAGATACATTTGAAAACAGCAAAAAAATCAAACATCCAAACAAAGAAATTGTTTAAACGTTTAACATTTGAATGAAAATCCAAGTTCTTCTCAGAGCTGGTAAATCAGATGAAATGTTTTAATAACTTCTTTAAAAATCTCTAAAAACTAAACAATATGTCTTCCCAAGTTTAGTTAATGGATTATCCTAAATTGTGACTATGGGGACTGCACAAAACAAGATGGGATAAGGATGATCCATATTGTGATGTTTAAGCCGTTTTTGGTACTCTAGCTCAGATTGGTTTTAGAAATGTGTAAATTGTGAATGTTCATTGGTGGAACTGATTATTTGGCAGGTCAAACCCTCCTTTTCTTTTGGAATTTGGAGAGTAAAGCCTAAAAACAAGTTTATTTTTTCCTTTTCTTTCTTTAAGAAGGGTTTTTTTTCTTTTCTTTTTTTTTGTTTGTCAGCCATCAGTTACACAATGCAAGGAAGAATTTCAGTTGACATTCGCCCTGTATTGTCTGACCTGTCACCACATCAATGGCAAAGGCTTTATGTCATCAATGTTTTGTTTAAGGAGACTCTGGAAAAAAAAATGTGCAAAGACAATAGCTCTTGTGAAATAGCATCTTCCCAGGGTAGAAATGAATGGTTACATATCCTCCTAAAAACTCAACTGGTTTATGTATTCAAACACTCTTCACCTCTGTACAGCTCTGAGGGGGATTTTTTTTTAAATACAACAGTTAGCCAGTTTGAACAAGGTCATAAAATAATACCAGTGGACAATTAAGATTCATTAATTTATTACATTTACATAAATATATTAATCAGTTAATATAGAAATCTGATTGATTATAAAGATAAAAAGGTGAAAGATAATGTTGAGGATATGAGATAATCCATGTTTAGTGACATGTTTCATTGTGTTGATACGCCACAAAGTAAGTTACACTTTTGCCAAATTTAGTTGATGCCTATAGGGATAATATCTTGCAATAATATGAAGCAATATTGACATCTACTGACAGTCTTTGTACGTTGCAGCCAACACTTTATTACACTACATTAAACCTTCTGTGGAGTTTTTAAGGACTTTAAGTTGCATTACATTTAACAGGATATCAACAAATATTCTTTCAGCATGTTAATAAAAATGTTCAAAACAGCAAAAAGTTCTGTCTGAACGCCATCCAGCTGTGCTCCGGCTGGATGCAGAAGGTGGCTTTTGGTGTCACACTTGTACGCCAAAAACACTGACAGAGCGGCAGTATTTGACGAGTTCAGGGTAAGAACAAATAGCCACATTATCACCCCTGCACTGATGGCTACAGACTTCAGACTGCTAAGCTGCATGCTAAATCTGTTTACTCCAACCCACTATGTACCATTAATTTCCAGCTATATGACTTATTTACAGCCTAAAAAAATGCTCAAAACTTCATTCAGTTATGGATTTGACAATGCAAAGTTAGATGATAACAGTTGCTTTTAGAAAACAAGTAAAAAGCTGAAGGTGAAAAGGAATTCAACCAGTGCACTAACACTAAAAAAATGTTCATCAATATGCTGGTAGAGAACAGATAAATATTTCTGTAACCTTTCACAAAGTTTTTTTTTTTTTAGTTATCTTTACTGATAGTGGCTTTGTGGAGTGCCAAGCCACCACTGTTTACATTTAGAGGAAACAGGATCTAATGGTTTGTATTGGCAACCGTGCCATGGTGACGGCGAGGACTTCAGTCATCTCGCTGACTAAACTTAAACATTGACAGTCAATACAAACTGAAAGCCAGTGATTAGACATAAGCCTGCAGCTTTAGCAACCTGCTCAAATATTTGCCACCATCTATTGTGGTTGTAGAATGTTTTGTTGATTTCAGTGACAGTGAGTTTCACAAAGTATACTGCCGATCAAAAAGAAGTACAAGTCTGACATCTACTGGCAAAAATATAGTATTGTAGCATGTTGAAAATCAAATCTTTGCCTTGCACCACTCACATTATTCTCACTTGGCCAACATGCCCTCTAGTCATTCTTTTTTCAAATATTGGAATAAATAATAAATATAAAAAAGTTATAGTAAATAAATATTTTTATAAGTCTGGGCATGTTGGTTTTTTACTTTTTTTTTTTTTTAACTCTAACATCAGCTTCTACATATTTTTTACTCAATCACTGCTATCTTGATTTTGCCATCCTGAAACAAATGTAAAAATGTGTCTATTTAATTAAATCTTTTGTGGTAATGCTATATCATCACACAGTGAGATGTTGCTCCCAGAGGTGGAACCAAGTCCAGAGTCCTACACTTTGAATTTTGAGCCCCAATCAAGTCACAGTGCTCTCTTTCACAAACCGAACGCCAATATTAAATTTACAGAAATCATGAACACATTTTAAAATTTGCACATATTTTTTAAAATAAGGTCTTTAAGCTAACTTTAGCTAATAGCATTAGTGTGAAGTTGATTCAGGAAATGAGTGAAAATGATCAAATTTGAAGCATAATGTGAATAAGTCAGAAAACATTTTATAAATCGATGATCTTCAGTTGGTCACTGGAACTTCAAAAGTGTAGAAGACAGAGGACACAAGATATGTTCAGATTTTCATTTTTATTAATTCCAACATTTTTCAGGTTACTTACATGTGTGCAAAACATGGCATGTTATATCTGCTATTACACGGAAGTTTATAAGGTTTTCCTTCTATTGTACAGCATCACGTGATACTATAACCCTCAACGAATATATGTCAAAGTCAACAATTAAATGCACTAGAGTAACAGACATAATTCATTGTAAGAATAAACTCTTTTTTTCCCCTCACTAACCCACCTACATTTACAGATTAATAGATGAATCCAGAAATTAGCCTGCTCTGTTAGGCCTGAGCAGGTCCTCTATTTATAGAACTCTGTTTAAGAGGTTGACATGAACGCACAGGAGAGGGAAATCTTATGGAGCTGAACTGCAGCTCATCTGACACAAACCGTGTAACCGTCTATTTCTCCTGTGCTGTGCTCTATTTGCAGCGATAACACCGACTTACATAAATTTATGTTTCTGTATCTTCCATACACTTATTTCAGGTGTCCAACCACTTGTATCACATTGACAGGAGTGCTATGTTTATAAAAGATGACATCATTTCTTTATGACAATATTACACATCAGGCAGACTCTGAAGGGAGAAAAATTACAACAGCATCACACCCTGTAAAAGAACAAGGAAATAAGGTAATGATCATAGTTTACACTTGTCACATTTACATGTATCTGTTCATGATTATTAAACTTATTATCAGAACTGCAGCTAATGATTGTTTTTACTATTAATTACATAAATAACTTTGCATGTTAAGTGTCAGACTAAATAAGGAAGCCCATAACTATTCAAAATACTCTTAATCGTGTATCAAATTGTGTTTTTTTCATTTGTCATTCAACACACTGACTTCGATAAGCTGTGATGTATCACCTTGAAGTGGACGCTCGTTGCTCAGCTTGCTTTATGTCACTTCCAGCCAGTCCAAGTAAACAACCTTCTCTCAGCCTCTGCTGCAACTGATTACAGCTGAGTGTAGGATGTTTACATGAACTGAGTCCGAACAGCCGACCAAAATGCAAAGTTAAGGTTCAAGTGTTACCTAAAGAGCCTAATAATACAACCTTCCAGGGCAATTTTATAGAAGCATGTCGTATAAATGGACACAGCATATTTACCTCCATTTTCATGTGACTGGAGGCAGTCGGCAGCAGCAAACATCAGACTGGAAGCTCTGCAAGATAGACAGCTTCCAGTCGGGGATGTTTACAGCCCCAAACTACCTTATGCATTTGGCTTCTCAGACGATAAAGTGCACACACAGCCAGAGACAATGTTGACAAGTGATGGGAAATCAAGACAGCATGAACAATACTTAAACGTTGAAGGCCCTTACTCCTCTTTTCTTATCAAGCAAGCAAAAACTGTGTCACCTTCTACAGGGTCCCTACACATTTTCATGGACAAAATTTCAAAACTTTTGTCATGGACCATTCATACAATTTTTTTCTTCTTGTCCCACTTTCCCAGATTCAAACTCTATTTAAATTCTATTCCATCATTTTAGGGAGGTGACATACATGAAAAGCCTAACAGAACAATGCAGAAACATACATGATGGTAAGCAAAACACTACAAATCGACACATACTAGAGCTATATAATGTCAACAGTGATAGAATATATGTTATATGTTATGTTAATTATATGGGATTTTATCCATGAAAGATTGCTGTAACAATTTCACTACACACAAGAATATTTTAATGACTTTTCCACGATAATTTTTACTAATTCTATGACTTCTCACGGCTTGGAAAACATGATTATGATTTCCCATGACTTTTCCAGGTTTTCCATGACCGTGGGAAAACCTGCTTCTACCTGCAGGTGTAAATAAGGTCAATAAGGGCAGGAGACAGTATAGCTATCTGATCAGGACACAGGCACTGACTTTAACTGTAGATGATGGTAATCCAGATTCCAGAGTCGATGGCAAAAATATCTGCAGTCTTGCATTTTCCTAAAAAAAAAAAAAAAAAGACAGGAAGAGAAGTTAGCCTGCCCTCATTCCCATTACACTAAGTGGGTAATCACACTGATGCTGAGGACGACTTTCAATGACAACACATAAAGACATTCACCTACAAGCTCACTGCAAAGCATCGATTGAATCTAATGATTTATGACCATACGCTGAGTGTTTTATGAAGTATAAGTCAATAAAAAACTTTGTTTATGTGGACTCACTGCACTGCTTTGTAAAGATTAACAAGCTAGCTTGCTATGACGTAACTTGGCTTACATGACATTTGCTATATCGGTACGTTTAGGTTCACAGATATTAGAAAGAGTGTTGCAGTATGACGGGGAAGTTACAGTAATGTCAGTGAAGTTACACAGCTGGGAAACAGTCTCAGCTGCAAGGCCATCTACTGTGTCCTCTCCTGCCTGCAACACTGAAAAAGCTAACTTAAATAGCAAGGTAGCCTTCGGTAACAAGCGTCAACTGTCGCATGTAAATTAATATCGCCGTCGAACCGCTTAAAGTAACTTTATGCGGGTGAGCCAGCCTGCCAGTGCAAACAATGTAATGTGTTAGCACTAGCTCCTGTTAGCCAACGACCTAGGCTAGCTAGCTCGCTGACATAGCTAGCTGCTGTTAGCTTGCCTGTGACCCTAACCTTCTGCTGCCTGACGTTTCCTTACCGGCGAAAAAAACAAGTAATCCCGGACAACATGAGGTCCACACTCATGTGCAATATGTTAGTGCGAAGTTTGAGCTGATTATGGTGATGGTGGGTCCCATTCGGAGCAGCCTGTTAAGTTTCCTTCCGTTTTCATTCACTTGTCTTTATTTTGACCTTTGGTTACTCGACACCAACATTGACGTCATTGTCATGGTAACACAGTCCCGCCCCCCGCGAGCCTGGACGGAGGGGGAATAATTGCATTTACATTTTACACTTGGCTTTCATAAATATTAGCCCTGCAGGAAGTTTAAAAACACACAAACAGAAACTGATTTTGTCTTTGATGAATATTCAGAAGTTTTATTCTGGCATTGTTCTCACTTTTCTGGCAAGATTTTTGCAGAATTGTCATTGAACAAGACTTCACATTATTATGCCGAGAATGATATTGACATTTTTTTTTTTTAAATTTTGCAATGATTTGTTTTTATTAACATATGTTCAAATTATAGTGCAATTACAGTCCCAAATCAGTGTGCATTTGAAAATAATTAGTTTGAAAAGGAAAAGCACAAAGATACCCCTCAAAAACAAAAGAGGCAAAAACATCAAAACAAGAAACAACAGAAATTGGCTAGATTTCTTTCAGAAACACAGGAAAAAAACACAATGAGCAACTTGGCAAGAAGTGTTTCACAAATTGCAGGAAGTAAGTAGATTTGGAAAGCTATTTTGAAAACCTAAACAAAAAACAAAAACAAAAACAAAAACAAAAACAAAAACAAAAACAAAAACAAAAACAAAAACAAAAAACAGGGGAATATATATAAGAATATGTATATTTATAATTATGAAGATATATTTTAAAATATTTTTACAGAATTATTATCATTATTGAGCATTTTTTCAGGTCCTTTTTCTTTGGGTTTTGTTATTTTTTATTTTTTTTTTGTACTTTTTTGGGTCATTTCTTCTTAAGTTGCTCAATGGCTTCTTCCCAGGTCATCGAAAGAAATCAAACCAATTTGCTTCGGTTTCCAAGGGTTAATAGCCTGCATGTTTTATGTTTTTATATCCTGTGATATAGTCCTGGCTCTTTTGTTATTGTATTGGTATTTGTTTACTATCCTCTGTGTACTAAATCAGAGTTTGTATTTTGGTTTAATAAATACAAAAAATATAAAATAAATTACACATCTCATGTCAAAGTTGAGCAATCAGCTGACTTGGTGGTAACAATAACAAAAATTTAGTTTCAAGACCATTTTGCATTCAAAATGTATTTTAAGTTGAAGTCAAACATATAAGAACATGCATTTACATACTTTTACACACTTTATAAAGAGAAAGTTGTATTTTTTCACATGCACACAGGCCCAAAATACATACACAGACAAGGCCTCTTTTTGGAGAAATTCCTTTTGCTTGGCCATCTTATCTAATGCAGGATGAAGATGTTTAGCAGAGAGTGAAGGCTTTGTGAATTAATCATGTGCCCCGTGAGATATATTTAGTGCCCAAAAAGCCGCTGCATACACAGCAATGAGTCGCTAACTTCCAACCAGTTTTATTGATGGTTGCTCTCAGTGGTCTGCAGCTCAGCAGGTGTCACGCCTAGGTGGATGGCGTGACCCCTCCACCTCCTGATCACAAAGTTAACTCATGTACTTCATCACTTTAGAAACGCTGATACTATTTATGTGAAATACACTAATGTAATGTATTTTTGGTTTGCAGAAATGCGACAGGGCGGAAAAATAAATATTTAGTTGTTGCAGGGTAAATGTTAAAGAAATGTGTCAGCAGTCAGTAATCTATCTGTCTGAAGGAAAACATCAGAGTTATGAAATTATAAGTCCCTGCAAAACATTTGATGTAATTGTTATTCTTTATTTTCAGCAACTCAAAGTATGTTACTGCATAAATATACCTAAATGTGTTCTGACAGCCTTGAACCTACATGATGTGCGTTTCATTTTTCATGTCACATGCAGGTATTTTTATTTACATTTCCTACTCATGTGGAATAAATTCATAATCTCTAATTGAGCTATTAATTATATTGCATAACACTTTAAAGGTTACTTGACATTTAGTTCATGGCTTTCTTAATAATTGTTTGTGCAACTCCACTTATTTTAATAGTTTTACATTACTCAGCTGTTAAATTGTAAATCTTTGGTATATTTAGTTATATTCTTTTTAGCTTATCTTTGATATTAATTGCATTTTGTGTGATTAAATATCCATAATTTATATAAAAGACAAAACAAAAAAAAAAAACCCAAAAAAACAACAAAGAGAGTAAAATACAGACACATAACAAAAACAAGGAAATGACCTGGAAAAGTGCTTGAAAATGATAACCAAAAATATTAAAGTATTTCATAATGATTATTAGCTATATAGTTTTTCCCTAGCATATTCAAAAATATCTATTTTTTAAATATACTTATTTCTCACCAAGTTGTTCATTGCTTTTTTCCACAGATTTTTGAAAGAAAATCAGACCAATTTCCTAAAGTTTCAGAGGTTGAAATACCTGTTAAGGGTGTATGAACGCAGCACAGGATCCAGGTTTAAAAGAGTTAACTTGTATTGTAAAATGAATGTGCCCTACACTGTTTGTAGATAAATCATTGATCAAATGGTTTAAAATCAATCGCATTACCCATTTTTTAATTGAAATATTGTCCCTGATTGTTACGCTTGATTATGTGAGACATTAAAAAACAGCTTTGGTGAATTCATAGTTTGTTAGAAGGTAGGCAGTGAAACATGTTGCAGTCCTCGGCTCTGCTTTGGCTTCCGGAGTCCAGTGTTTGGTCTGATCAGTGCTCGGGGGGGAAATGTCCACTCCACTACGGTTATATGGTCTGTCAATAAGCAGCTGGCTGTCACTACAAATGAACATCACTCTGCTGTGTCACCTGGGTGAGATGTGACAAACACCTTGTAGCTCTGAGCAGCTAATGTTCCTCCGCCTCTGGCTGTCTGTTATAGATTTTTATCCCCCACTGTGTTAAAAGATGACAAGTATTTTGACGTATTTGATAAGCAGTGCATTCATTAGCCTAATTAATGACTTTGACTTTTCATGTTTAATACATCAGAGTGGACGGTTTCACCCCTGCATGCACTTGTCTGCAGATTTTTCTAAGCTGCTCTGTTTCGTCCACATGAGGTCACACTGGATCCGTCTCCTCGCAATCTCCTCTTTATCCAGCCAACTTAACCGTGAGCTCTTGTGACGGATTACAGCCCATTTATTCACTCTTTAATATTCGCCGCACGTGAACATGCTCGCTAGATTACTCCCAGTGCCCAATTTTTTAAGTGTAAAGCAAAATCAGCAAATGCACGTTTCTAAAATCCCCTATGTATAATAATAACAATATTCATTAGGTTTGAGAAAAGTGGTGTAGCCCACAGTATGTACCACTGCTGAGGATATCTTAATAATTCATATAACATATCTCAGTTATTTCTTATGAAAAGAGCGGGCGAAGAAAATCCATCTATAACCTAACCAGGAAAATTGATTCCCTTGTCATTCTGTGTGGTCTGAAATTGCCCAGAGCTATTATGAGGGAGACTGATTTTCTCGGTGCACTGGAGTGGAACATTTCTCTCCTTTTTGTGAGATGTGAACAGATTCATAAGCAACAGAGCTGCTAAAGAGGTATCGCTGTCATGTGCTCTCAGCCGGATATCCTAAACATGTTAGATGCTAATTCGGCCAGATGTTGTCTCTGATAAAGAGAGCAATTCATAAAACGGTGTATACGGGTTATGCTCTATGGATTCTATATCTTCTATATCTATCTAGCTCAATTTAAGATACTGCATGAAGGTGGATAAAAGGTTGATTAACCTTTCTAAGAACATGTAGGGGAGACTGGGGTCGGTTGCAACATTTTTTGAATTTCTCTCATTTACTAATTTTTTTTTAAATTAAAACTTAAGTTTTCTTGAGTTCAGATGCGTTTCGCAAGCTATTTCACCCTTTGACCCTGGTTTGATGTCTTTTGAAAACACTAGGAAAACAAAAGGCAATGATGAAACTTGGCAGGAAATGTCCCACAAATTGCAAGAAAGACGCAGAATGTGATTAGAAAATTACCCAGAACTTATTGCAATAAGAAATTATTGCAATAATTTTATATTCAAAATAATGTTACAAAAAAAATGTACAACAAATGTCAGCACTTAATTTTTTTAATTTTATTTATTTAATTATTTTCAGTTAATTTTTTTGTAACTTTCTTTGAATTATTATTTTTTTGTTAAATTTTGGGCCATGACTTGTTAAATTGCTTGTTTCTTTCTTCCCATGATATTTTTTTAAAAAAAGAAATCTTATCCATTAGGTTAGATTAAACACGGTTACATATGACATATCATTCACAAAATTTATTTGAAAAAAAGAAGAAAAATACTGCAACTACTGTTACTACTGTAATATTAAAATACAGTACATGCTATTTAATTTATATAAACATCTGCTTCTTGAAAATATGCATAGTTATACAATAACATATATATATATATATATATATATATATATATATATATATATATATATTCTATACAATCATATTCATCAAATGATAGTTCTTTTAAATGATGATTTATTCAGTGTACAGTGAACAATAATGGCTCACTATGTTGTGAATTAATGGGCTATTACAATAATAAGGTCACATTAAAATGTGTCTAGCTGAGCATGTGCAATTTAAGTGTCATCACTCAAGCATGTTTCTTATTGGAGGAATAAGAGCTCTTGCAAACGTCCCATGTTGAAACCGTTAATATGAAATTTTATACCAGCCAATCTAAAATATTTAATCATTTTGAGTAATCATGATATAAAACAATAAATAAATAAATAAATACAATAAATTTCCCTATGTGGTTTTAAAAGACAATGCTTTTGTGAAGTGCCAAATAAAACAATCAATATAGTAATTTCAAAGTTTCTGTGAAATGTGTGCGTGTGTGTGGATGGTTTGACTTGGGAGGCTGGAAATTACTGATGCCATCAGGGATTAAAAAAAATGTTAAAATGATTTTTGTGTCTGGTTCTAGTTTTTTTCTGTCTTGTTACAATCAAACTGTAAATCATAAACTAATCATAAACTCAGAACACATTGTACGGAGCAGATACAGTTTACATTTTCCTCTCTGTGGGCAAATCTTTGTGTAGGGCACTCGCACATAACTGGGTGGCAAAAGGATAACTTAAATTTACATGTCTGAAATCAGTTTTGTGCTATTAAATCATATATAAAATATTCATTTTTACATAGAAGCTTTTATTGTATGCAAATGATTCGTGCCATTAACACTGAGCCTGATTTGAGTGCACTCATATACACAACAGGAAAATTACATTGTGTTGAAAGTTGAAAAATAGACTTATTCAGATTCGGAGTACTGTATTGTTTGCCAGGGAGAAATTTGGCAATGTTACAGTTGCTCTTGGCATAGAGAAATCTAAATCTAATCTAAAAATTATTATAGCATTATGCAACAATTTCACATAATAAATAAATATGAATATTAAATGAAATATGGAAAATGAAGGACAATATTAAATTATAAGAGAGAAAAATGTTTAAGAAATATATGAAATATGCACAAACATTTGTGTTACTTACTAATCACTAAGACACTCAACATCATTGAAGAGTCAGTATCAGCTAAAATCTAAATTCAATTCATTTATGGAAAAAAACAAGAAGGTGACCATCAGCCAAATAAAGACTCAACAAAACCTACAAACACAAGACTGGCCAGAAAGAACAAAAAGACGGGAAGACATCCAGACCAACCAACAAGGGATCAAATGATCTGTGCTCTTCCCTCTAACCTAAAACACCAAAACGGCTAAGCCACAAAAACCAGTCCCACCAAGAAAAAACAGAAGCTGAAATCTAAATCATACTATTCACCACACTGCTGCTGCTGCAATCCCTGCCCCCTCTTTAAAGGGTCTCCTCAATCAGCATAAGCAGCTCCACCTGCGAGGAAAACACACACCTGTCAGACAGAGTCATATGTGCAATGCACAACATAAAGGGAGCATGTCACAATGTGCATCATACAACACAGTATGCAGGCAATGTTTTAAACAAAGTTCATGTTAAACTGAAAACTGTGTGAAACTGCAAAGGCCTTTAATGCATTTCAGTGGAATGTTTGGAGCCACAGAGTCCAAAATGAAAGCAGATATCATAGCCCTTTAACCACCTCTATTATATACCCTTCTATATACCCTCCTCTACCTGTGAGTACAGTTGCTACATATTAACATACATATAAATTTCACTTAATTTCACTTTAAAGTTTCTATTAACCCTCAAATTCACAAATTGAAATTGTGAATATAAGATTATGAACATGTCAATTGTGAAGAAAAACCTCCCATTTATCTTATTAAAAAAAAAAGAAAAGTTTTTACACTTGCATGAGGTGGTATTTCAAGCAATTAAAAAAGCCATATTTCACAAAACTGCGATGGAAACACTTTTTTCCCGCTTTTACACAACACAATGTCACAGGACATTTTAAAAACTGAACTGGCTACCTCATGATGCAGCAGGCGCTACAAGAGGTGTAATTGCAACCCGGACTATCACCTCCCAAAAATCCCTCATACGTGGCTCCTTTCACACATAAGGGGCTCGCCTTTCCATTTTCGCTCCCAAAACATGCCTATGTCACCTTCAACTGGAAATGAAGGCTAGCGCAGTGGCTGCAATAGAAATAAACCTGCTAGATAAGCGATAAAAGAAGTCACATAACATCACTCAATGGAAGTCTTCTCGCAATTGTGTTTTATCAACATTTTGAAATATTGCTTCAGCTTCGTGAAAACCAGCCAATGGAAAAATGCCTAATGTCTGTGTTTGTGTTAAAAGTAGTTGTGGTAGTAGTTACTGTTGTTGTCAACAGCTGTTAGCTGAAGTCTACTAAGGGCAAGAATCTACCCCATAAAGTATTTGGGCAAGTCTGTCGACAAATCAGAGACTGTCTTGCAGAGAGAACGTGCATATTTGCCTATACATATTTTATGAAAAAGTCTTTACAGACAGGGGCTCCAAAAGATTAAACTTAAAACCCTCAGGTTAATACAAAAATTAAACAACAATTTGGGCTGATTATAATTTGCTAAATGCCACCCTAGAAAGGAAAAAGCAATATCCATATGGCTGCTGCATACGTAGCTTACTGCTGCCGTTTTGTTCTGCATCCCCCCATCATCACCCGACAAAACGCTTTTCTTTCCAGCAGTCCCTGTTCAGAATACACTCCCACCAAAGCTATACACTGGACAAAAGGTAGGCAACAAGCTGCCAGTCTGTCCCACACTCGCACTACACGCATAAATATACCAATTAAACCCATTAATACCTTCTGTGTCCAGTTCAGCTGATGCGCTCAACATTGGACTTACAGGGGAAACTGGAGCATCTATGCAGACATAGGGAGAGCCACAACTGTCTTGCTGTGAGGGGGCAATGCTGACCGCTGTGGCACTATTATCAGCCCACCATCAGTGGGCATTATAAAAGTAGCATTACCATTTAACATAATGGTTGTTCGTGCTTTGTTAAACATGACTTTCTTTCATGGCACACACAATACGAACCAGGGCTGTAGGCAAGACCAAGCAAAGGCCACTGAGTCCAGAGCAAATCCAGTCCTGTTTGAGACCACAATAGTTGTATTATAAATACTTACTATAGTGGTCCAGTTCTTTATCAAGACTCTTATTGTTTCTTTTTTTTATGAAATAATTGCTTTTTAATATGTTTGCCTTTTACCTTTTGGATATTAAGGGCATCATTTTATTCTATTGGACATTTGTGTGACATTTTGTCATAATTATAGTTTAAATTCTCGAATTACGGCCAAAAACATGTTTTCTGACCTTTGACCACCAAACTCTAATCAGGTCATTGTAAAATTCAAGTTAACATTTGTGCCAAATTTGTATTTGGAGAAGCTCAGCCCCGATATAGACAGCTGAGGAGACACTGCAGTGCGATAATGACACAAGCACATCTGATCCCAAATCAACTGATCCCACGAACAACTTGAACAAGTCACAAAAGCTGAGCCCAATCATGACAATTCCATGCCCAACAAGACACAAAAACAAGACAATTCCAAGTCTAACAAGGCATGAGGCCAAGACAAATGTGGGACTTCAGAAAAGTGGTCCAGAGAACATTTTACTGCAGCCTTGAAAGAAACTCTATGCAGTTCTACAATGACACCCAAAGGACTATAGAAGCTTTTTATACAATGGGCAATTCAACCAATTAGATCTGATTGGCTAACTTACATACCAGTGATGTTCATTCCCTTCGCTTCATGTCCCCTTCACTCTCCTTCAAAGAAAGTGGGTTACTTGGGGGCTGGGTGGGGAGTGGGATGGGGTAGGCGATATTCAGGGAGCAGAGAGCCACAGCACATATTCACTCCCAATATAACCAGAGAAAATCGCTTATAGACCTTGTGACCCAGCAGAGAGGCTTCATGTAGGTGTTCGGTGGAGCGCAGCTGGTTGCTGGCGCTGCTGGTAGAAAAAAAAATCTTCTTTACAGTGTCTTCTCCAAGTTTGATGCTTCTGGGAAACAGCACAGCTTTGCAATCTGAGTCTGAGAAATGCTGACAAAATGTTCACCTTCTCATGCCTGTTTGCATTTTGTATATTACCGAGCTAAATGCCAGAGATCAGGGCAAAAGCAGCTGTCTGCTAACTCTGAAACAAGGCAAATGAAAGTGGTTAGAGTGAACCACAGCAAAGATTGTGGGCTGTTAAACCGAAACAGTAAGTTGAAAGAAATAAATACACGTGCTGCTAAGATCATTAAGTACAGCAACCAGCATGCAAGTGATACCAACTCCTGTCTACATGCCATCGACACTTCCTGCACATGATATTGTTCCTGGCTGTGTGGAAGTTAGTGATAATTATTGCTGAAGTTTGGTTAATAATTAAACTATGAGTGCTGCATGTTAGTGCAAGTAATCGTTTTGAATATTAATTAAAAAACTAGTACTATTGTACTCATATCCAGTTCTCAATCCTGCTATTCTCATGATTCAACAAGTTTTGGTGTATTTTTTATTTTTTTTAATTGGAAAAATGACACACAAATACCATCTACACAATTATAGCAGTTGATAAAACACTTCTTAAGTCATCCACAAAATCATACATTTCAGCACAACTTGTTAGTAGTCTTGCGGCCTAAAAGATGCATAACCTGGAAAGGTCAACTGGCATCCATCTCAATATGTACCACTGCAACATGAGATTAGGACTAACTTGCATTAACTGTAGGTCTAAAATTCTTGCTGTAAAATGGCACTGGTTGTTCACACAATGATAGTAAAACTGAACGATAAACCTCTAAAGTCCAAACACATAGCTAAGTCTGAGCTAAAATACAATGTCCAACAGCATACTGACGTAGCACTGTACACTTTGTGCGTTAAAATTCGACACTTATCATCATTTAGGACATTCTGACAGTGATGGCTGACAAACTTATAGAGCCAAAAAAGTACGAGGACCCACATAGCAGCAACAGCACATGCAGTGTGGTGTGGTGAAGCAGGATGTTCATACATTTTCCTACGAAAAGTCAAACACACAAATTTGTATATATCCTATGTAGTTTTGAAAGGCTGCGATCACGTGGGTAGGGGTGTTGGATGGGTCAAAGAAATGTGGACTTTTCTGCAAAAATAACAGAACTGTGTGAACTTTAGGTGAACTCTGAATCATTTTAGGGTGCGTCCTCACCATGTTTCTTTTCCTAAACATAACCATGTTCCGTTAATTACGTTAAGGACGTAATCTAATTCATGGGATGCTTATTCATAAGATATCATATAAACTCGTGTGTGCATTATTAAAGGATATTAAAAAGACAGTTCTACGAGGATAGGACGGGTGAGGTCAAGTGCAGTGTTTTTGACACTGGCAGTTCAGAGATGCCACCAAACACGTAAATGTAAGGCTATACTTCACGTCTGTGGTGCCTGATTTGAACACTTTCATGGTCTAAAAACCCATTTGGATGAGTTTTTTTTTTTACCATTTTATACAACTGAATCTTTGAATTCACATGAAGGGTGTCGAACGAAATAAAAAAAGAAGGTATCTCACGAAGTATTCTACTGGTATCCATATTACTAGTATTGGTATCATAATGTTTTGGACAATGCCTAGCCCTCGTCCCAAAGGTGTATGTATGTAAATGGTTTATTAGGGCATGCTGCTATTTGTGGAGCAAACTTGGTAAGTGATGGATCTACCAGGAAGTCTTCTTTTCTTTCATCTGAGAGCAAGTTTAAAGTAGATCAGTCTTATAAGTCCTGTTACAGCACTCCAAAGCCTGTCAAATCCAAAAGTTCAAAGTGGGCTTAGACGGTGTATATGTAGCACTGTGACAGCTCTTATGAGGGATCAAGTGGATTATGACCCAAGTTTTAGGTAAAGTGCACCTTTCATGAACTGAATGACACAGATATTTATACCGGCAATATGAAATAGGTGTCAGGTGGTCTTGGAAGCAGGTGCTTTCCTAGCAGAGTCTCATAAAAAAGTGATATGAATAAAGGATTCGATTGTATGGTGAAGGTTCCATTTTTGTTTCTTTTGTGCATTTTTATCTGGTCAATAAAAACAGACTGTCACAATTTTAGTTAGAGTGGAGAATTACAAGGTTACTATCACCGCTCTGTGCACCCTGGCCACACTCCTCTTCACTAAAGGCCGTTTGCCACTTTACTGCTCAATAGTCAAAAAAAAACAAAAAAAAAAAACAAGTGAAACCACGTCTTCTAAAATACTTCTGAATCTATTCATTGAAATAATGTGAGGATCAATAAGTTACACTTGCTCTAACAGGGCCTGTGGTATTATTCATGTGAATTAAATAAATGTGTCTGCGATGTACTTCGCTAAAAGCTTGAAATCATTCACTGCCCATACTGCCTCCTCCTCAATGGCCTTGGAGGATTTATGTTTTGTGTTAAGTAAGGCTGAAGCTACTCATGTTATCTCACTCCATCAATAGCAAATACATTAACAATATCTAGTCGCTGCAAGCACACTATTAATTTACCACGACCTGTCCCTACAGGGGCAGAATGATTGTTGGAGGCAACGAGGTGGATCTGCTTACCCCTCCCTGGGACACGGTGTCGCTGCTGGGGGATCAATGTCCATTGAGCTCGGAGGAAGAGGGGCAGGCAGGCAGCCAAGCAGCCGGCTGGAGGAAGCCCTCAACCTCAGCTCGAGTGACGCTGTCACCTAAGAGGTCCCAGCAGGCCCTGCAGAGACAGAGAGGGATGTGCCGCCTGATGCTGGAGCCATGTCCTTTCACACAGGAACATGGGCCATCGTTCCTCAAAGGTTGAAGAGGACGGAGGTAATAGATATTGCGAGCTCCGGTTCATGACAGGAAAAACCCAGACCGCCACTGACAGTTAACTGTCAGTCAGACATTTTGACATTTATCATCTGGAGATGTGCAGTAGCTTTCAATTTAGGAAGAGCTCAGTAACATCTGGCAGAAGACAGAACACATTCTTTCTATTACAGATAAAAACGTCATGCAGTAAGCAATAAAATGCATTCTTGCTCAGTTCAGTGAACTGCAGCAGCTACAGTTTTGGTCTGGTATGACCAGTAGATTATTGTGGCCAATGTAAAGTAATGTTAAAAAGCAACAACCTTCATGGCTGAAAAATGAAGCTTATGTGTCAGTCCTCAGACCTCCGTGTTAAAATGCTTCACAGCAGAAATAAACATGTTTACAGTTTGGTACAGATGACAGATTTGGTTTCTTAAGTTACTTTCCCTGTTCAGGAAAACTGAGTAGGGAACGGATTTTACTTACCTGTCTAAAGGTTCAAAGTCAAGCATAATTAAGGATGTGGGAACTGAAAGTGACAGGTTGTCTGCGGAGAATATCTCGAAGTCCACCAATATACGTTGATATTATACCTGTAAATACAAAAGAAAGACGTGCATATCAAAAATAAATAAGAAACACACGCGCACCCACTCACGCACCCACTCTCTCTCTCTCTCACACACACACACACACACACACACACACACACACAGAGATCTTTCTATCTGTCATCCCAAACTCATCAATATATGTTAACATTATATACAAAGACAAAAGACATGTATGTTAAACTTGCATATATTGTATAAATCAAATATTTTCAATGATAGGTTATAATATATTGCATTATAGTTACTATATATGGCAACATGACTTTTAATATCGGGGCACATATTTTTGACATATTACATTCCTGTATGGGTTGCCAGGGCTGTGTGTAATGTGTAATCAATACTGTGACTAATTATTTTTTCTGTTTTTGGTGATACATTTTTCAAGTAACTTGCCACACATGTGTTTATGACTCTTCGATATTTGCTCTATTGCTCTACTTGCTTTGTTTTAGCTTTTATTTAAATCCTGTGATTGCCACTTGTGTTGTGGCCATATCGGCCACCGTTTGGCAAAAGTTACACAGGCCTGCTTTCATACACAGTTCAATCCCCTCGAGCTGACAGAGATTTGCTCTTGGCTCACATTTACATATTGCAGAAACAAGCTTTTACTGACAGTGACTTAACATATGGAATTAAAGCTAGCCCATTAATGGCTCTTAACAAGTCAAAGAGTTCAGATTTTGTGTTTTAAAGCCACTGTTCGATGTGAAAAAGAAAATGCATATTAAAAGTTGCGATAAAAACACAGTTGCCAAGGATAACTTTTTGTTTTTTTTTAACATACTCAAACTTCTCCTTTGACCTTTCCAATTAAAAAAAAGCCCAATGCAAATGTTCAACCCTGCTGCTGTATGAATCAGAGGGTGTATGCTGGAGCGGATAGCCCCTGGAGAAAAGTTACTGCATCAGCAAGCTCCTCAACCTCATGACTGTTGCCCTCAATGAAGGTTAAAGGTCAATAATACAGCGATCTCAAGCAGAACATGTAACTGTGGGGTTGGTGGTAGTGCCCGGGTTGGGATTGACTGCGTGGAAGTGTGTAAATACAGGATGGAGTTTGGTACAAAAAAATAGAAGGATTTAGAGAAAGTTGTCTGTCTGCAGCAAACATCGGGGCAGGCACATAGTTATTCCAGTGGGTGGTCAGCCTGCAAGAACGTCGAAACAAACCTCCCCAGCAAATAGATTTGACATTGAAATCTCAGACAAGCAGAAAATTGAGTCTTTGATCTGTTCCATCACGAGGGATCACTTGGTCATATCACAATCATTGCTCAAAGGATGTGTTATGAATGCGAGAGCACATCATGAATCAAAGCAGGGATCCTCACGCCGCGCTGATAGGGAGCAGTCAAACTCAATGTGATTTTACGCTAATAAATTCACATTCTTTCATCTTTTTTTTCCATTTAGCTGTTTCACACCAAAACAGTCTTGCGCGTTCTCTCCGAAAAGTCACAACTCCTTGCGTGTTTCGTTCCGAGCTGCCAAGCCCGGCGCAGCTGATGCCCTCGCAAGGCCTCCCTTGATGTGCCTTTGTCTTCTCGGTTGCTCTGGAGGGGATTGAAATTCCTTGTGTGAAATGATATTTGAAGTGATTAAAGAGAGTCATTCAGTGAAGCTGACAGTTCTAATGGAGAGCAGAAACCGCTCGTCCAGCCCTAATAGCCAGACAGGCCTCCTGACAGCCGCTGGAGGAGCTCAGAAACGCTCTGCTGTTGGGACAAAGTGCCGAGAGGGATGTGTTCTCTGATTAGATTTACAAAGACATTTGTTTGTTGAGTTGCTGTATAAGAAACAGAAAGATACAGACAGGGGAAAAAATGGAAACAGAATGAATACAGAGTTTTTTAAGTCTTATTTGGCACCACAAGCTTTAGAAATCTTCAAAGTCGACCGACACACTGCTGGTGGTCGCACACTTGGAAGTCATTTTTGACTGAGACTTAACTCAGAATTGCAGTGCACTCTTCCTTCATCCACTTTTCAAACCTCCAAACATTTTGTTTTTATCCTATTGCTTATGTCGCAGTATAATCTCATCCTCTGCTTCTGCGTCAGAGGTCAAAGTACAGACTGAACTAAAAGTGTTTTAACAAACCAAACAAAGAGGCAATATAGCCCAAGCCTGGTATCACTTCAGTACAAATATAGACATGTTTTTAAAATTTTATTGATCATATTCTGTCATATTTGTCCAGCTTAAAAATGCATATAAAGGACATAATTGCCAACATTTACATGCACAATGTTCCAGTTTTTGCACCTATTCCAAAAATGAGAAAGTAGTCCTACTATTTGAGTTAAACAGAAATGAAATCCAGGCACTTCAAAAATGTGAAAAATGTGAAAACAAGAAACGATCCCATTAAAAAGCCTTTAGTATAGTGGCTAAATGATTTTTAAAAGTCTTAAACAGGGCTTAAAAAACAACTATTCCTTGTTTTTTGGTTAACAAGGTTTGTAGCTGTTGTAATATATCATATTTAAAGTGTAATCTGGCAATAACCTGTCAATAGTACAATTAACTGGAACATTAAAATGTGCTATTGAAGTTCTCCCCTCCATATTAATTTGCTGAAACAGAATGCATGCAATTCTACATATTGACTAAAAGACATTTATTAACAAATGATATTAAGTAATTTGTGAAGTGGACTAATGATTTTGAGTCAAGCCCTATTAATGTAAAAAAGTTATGTGGATTAAAGAATAAAGTAAAGGCTATGTTAGTACAATTTGTGTTAAATGAATATTTCATTAATATTAGTCAGTCAGTGAATGTCATCTTCACATACAGGTTATTTGTGTCCAAAAATCATGATCCACTCATCCAGTTCCTTTTCATGAGACTTTTCAGTCCACATGAACGATGAAACAGCCAGCCTGTGGAGTAGAGTTTTCCTCCAGCAGATATCCAGACTTGTCAAACACAGGTGTGACTAATAACAAACTAATTAATGATGCTGCAGTCCTTTCAGATGTGCCTCAGCAGTCGTACTGTGAATGTTGACTCACGGCACAGCTCACAGTCCCAGAGGGATCATTAATGTTATTAGATTCACCTGCTAGGAAAAGATATTATGTTGTGTCCCAGTCTCATGCCACATATAGCTCACATACAATATGTGCAAATGGTCAGAGTGTACTACTTACTCTTCAACAGGTACAAGATACAAAATGTGTCATGGATGTCAAACTATGATTTGGAAAGCCACTGCTGATTAAACTTGTGCTATTTCTATCTGTGAATACTTTGTATTTCCTTTATGAATAGTAATTAGACTGCATTTACGCAGCACTTGTCAAGACCACTTAAAGCGCTTTACAACTCATTAACATACACATTCACACACTGACGGCCAAGGCTACCGTACAAGATGCTACCTGCTCGTCAGGTAGTCATTCAAACACACACTCACACACAAAGGCATGGTCATCAGGAGCAATTTGGGTTTGCCTTAGGACACTTCAATATAGGGGCAGATGACCTTCCAATTGGCAGACGACTGCCCTTCCTCCTGAGTCACAGCTTAACTGTGAAGTTAAGCAATTAGTTAGGCAATATTACACAAAAGGGTGTTATTAAATGCTTTTAAGCACTTTTAAAACACACTTTATCCAGGATTTAATGTCTAGTGTGTAGGACAAAATATCTCTTACATAGGAGATAATGTCTCATGTAGGAGACAATATCCTGTACGTAGGAGATTATATTTCTTATGTAGGAGCCAATATCCCCTACATAGGAGATAATGTCTCATTTGTAGGAGCCAATATCCCGTACATAAAAGATGATATCGCTTATGTAAGAGACAATATCCTCAACGTAGGAGATAATATCTCGTATAGAGGAGCCAATATCCCGTGGAGGGAGATAATATCTCAAAGGAGAAAACATCTCGTATGTGGGAGATATACATAGGCTTTGGCCAAAATCGCCTGCAATATTTATTTTTTTCACCTTGCCTCTCAGGGCAGCCACACATATTTGAAAAAAAAAACCAGCTCCTCATAAAGAATTGTATAAACTCTGAGAATCTTTTATTTCTCCGCTTTTTCTAGTTAATACAATTATGAACGAAATAAGTACATGGGTCAAAACAAATAAATATTCTCTTTTCCCAGGAAACAGAATTCTACTTTCACGTCATCCTTAATCATCCTGGACAGCCACCCCCAAGAAATATCAGCACTAGTCAAGTTGAAATAATTGTCGCTGAATATTAACATGTTTTTTGCATTAAATCTACATGAGATGTGCCTACACATCAACCTTCCTCTTCCAGTGATTTTCAGGTTCAAGAGCGCCTCGGAGGTGTAAAAGGAATGTGATTCCTCGCTCCATTCACCGTCAGAATGCTGTATCCAAACTGTCAAGCAATGTGCCATTACCCTTGGGCTTGCCGCTTGTTTCGAGCATTCCCACTTTAAAAGATAATTATCATTCCTCAGAATCTCCACCTTTGTACCTGCCACTCAGCGCTGCTCCCTGTGTAATAAGCTGCTCATCCTTGTGCTGACAAGGATGTTTCACAGTACCAGCAGACCGCTGCACAATCACACACTGGCCAACTTGCCGGTTGTTGAGAATTGGAGCCAATTACCCTCTTTTCTCCACGGCACTTCCATCTTTTTTTTCTCAATGTAGTTAACAAGAGCTAATGGAGGTTCACTGTGACAAGGATAAACCTTTGTCTATGTTACTGTACAGCTTCCTCAACAGGTCTGGTTAAATTAATTCCCTTCATTTTAAGATTGTCAATGCTAAAATAACAAGCTCGGTCTGGAATTGATGCATGCTATAATATTCTATTTAATTTGATATTTGGCAAATGAATTTCCCATCTCGCCTCATGCCAGAAATCCAATGACTATGTGTCCTTTCTTTTTCTTTATGTGCTGTATCCTTACTTTAGGCAGGTTTTCCACATGAAAGCTCCTCCTTGCCATCTGTAATTGCCTCCGGACATGAAATGTATTCATTCCTTGAGAAAAGACATGGAAGTATGAAAAAGAGAAGCCTTCCGTGCACTGTGGGATATTCCCTCCGATGAGTGTTTGCGGATATTTCATTTTCAAGGGTTATTCTACAAATTGGTCTCCTTTCTTTTCACTGTCCAGGACTGTAAGAGTGTTTGATCTCATGTTCAGAACCACTCCTAATGAAACCTTATGTTTGACATTATAATTCCTGCTGCCAGATGGTTTCTGAAACTACATTGGCTCATGCTGCATATGCACAGAGATGCCTGCTAACAGTCTTATACTGCAGTTACATCCTTAATTACATTAATGCTGAGAATAAAATGATGAGACTGAGTGTCAGCATTGCTTATTAAAGGATATATCCCTAATTATCAGTGCATTTGAACCTTAAGCTTAAACATGTGCATTTCAAAAATTAACATTAACATGACTTCTGCAGTTGATTGTCTCAATTGTCCAAGCAGATTGGTCTCCTTAAACAATGCCTAATAATTAAGTGCAGATCACATTGCAAGAACCTAAAGAAAGAACACTTGATCACAAACAAAGCATGGCCCAGAATGCATGCAATAAATAATATAACTATATTGCATGAAGAAGCAAATTTAATTGATTTGGTTGTCATCTTCTTCACCCAAACATCTGTAACAATTTGGAAAGTGAAATAAAACATAGTACTGAAGGTATAGTAGGCGAACAGTTATAATATTCCACAAGAGTTGCAAACTCAATTAACTCCAGTGACCATGCATTAGTCGTGTTAATAATTTAAATTCCAATAAAGTTCCTCACATTTGGTATCACAAAATATATAATAAATGATGTCCAAGACGTGCCAAATATAGTTTCAGTCATTGTCGTGCATATGTATCTTCATACGTTTGAAGAGGCAGATACAGCTTTTGGAATACTTTCGTTTTTTTGGTGTTAACATTAAAAGCAGTTAAGTAAAAATTTAAGATGAAAAAGAAAATTAGGGTACTTATCAATATTTTTATATCAACTGGCAATGATTTTGGTGAAATGTGACCCTTCAGCTCTCCTCAGCTGCAGAACAATTTAGCTTCTCTCAGTAAAATGTTAAAATATTACAATATTACATTACCATCTTACCTATCTATCTACAAAAAAATTAAATAAAAGGCAAGACAACGGAAAACAACAAAAATAATGTCAAAAATAACCGATGAGTTAGTGTTGGCTTTTCAAAAACAAACCAAACATGGCATTCCTACTTCAGAGAGAGCCTGATTTTCCCATTTCTGTTTTTGTGCTAAGCTATGCTAACTTCATATTTAGTAAATAAGATATAAAAGTGGTATCAATGTCATCGAACTGTCATTAAGAAAGTTAGCAAAATTTCCCCGAAATATCAAACTTTCTCTTCAAATGGCACAAAATGTATATATATGTGTACTGGTTATCTTAAATGCAACTACCATGTTTGACCTGTAAATCTTAATCATTCTTAATCTACATGATGCAAGAAAAGGATTTTCACTTGCAGGTCAATGAAGTCAGTATGAAGTTAAAAAAAATTTAAAAAAATTAAAAAATTAAGTGACACTGAAGTTAAAAACTGGTCAACACACTGCCCCGGAACAATGAAAATGATGACAAGTGATATAAAAGCACAATCGATAACCGAGCAAATGCAAGGGAATTCAGAAATAATACACTGACATGTTCCATTAGGCTTTGTGCTGTGGCAGATTATCACAGCGCCAGCACAGATGTTGTGTTTTTACTCTTTGGAGCAACAGCAACATGACAGGACAGATAATGATAGCCAACGCAACTGTGCACGATGTCACCGGGGATTTTATCAGACACATCCTTTAATTTCTAACAGCGTCTACAAACACAACATCAAGTCAGTGACTCAGTTTGCATATTTGTGTTTGTGTCTAATGACTAAGAGCTTAATAGAGCCGCCTGAAGTAGTCCGTGATGTGTAGTGACTAAGTGTGTGGTGAGAGTTATCATAGTGCACTTACATGCCAGAGAGAAGCACAAGGTCAACAGCAGTAATTATTCTGTGGGAAGCGTGTTGGTCTTCAGCGGGTGATTTCATTTCCTGTCATTAGCCACAGCGATTAAGCACGAGAACAATGATGCTATGATAGCATCAGCGACCACCACACAGCCCCGGGCTGTTCTCTGTATTCTCTAAATGCCGCTTTGCATGGGTTAACCCTCCTGTTGTGTTCAGGTAGCCTGAATCCTAAAGCCTTTCTTTGCTCGCCTTAATTAGCTAAAGACTATTATGTAGAAATGAAATCTCATTATGAGCCTCCCCTGCATGCTTTTTTTTTTTGTAGATATAAGTGGTTATTTAATGCAGCTGTGAGAAGCGATGCTTAATAAGTTACAATGCTGAAAAGCTAGAGCCAGAATTATTTGACTAATGCAATGTACATAAGTTAGCTGATTTTCCTGAAATAATTTCACCTCCGTATCACTGACACGCACACACACATCTGTTAATACTTTTTGTATATTCTAGATTGGCCACTGGAGGGCAGCAAAATAGGCTGTAAAGACAAGATTGACTTATTATTACTTTTGAAAGTTTATATGGCACACCACCAAACAAAAACGCAAATATGCAGCCCGTTCTCACTCCGAACGCGTCCAATAGCACGGCACTGTCAGTGCTTTCAGCATACAAGCATGAGGCCAAAGCCACCGTTCGCGTTCAACCAACGGCAACACCAGATGAGAAGGCGCTCAGACAGAACCGGTGGCGTTGTTATGGGCAGGTGATGAAGTGGATGTGTCCCACAAACAACAGACTTTCACTTCCAGTGTGGATGTGTGTTTGCTTCCTTTCTACATCTTACCATGTGCCTTTTAATTTCATTTTTTAAACGTAGTTTTAAAAATGACCAATAAATCTACCTTGTACTTTTGCATAAACCTAATCATCCATAAGTTTTCTTGCCTGATCCTGACCATGACAGTCCCTGTCCCTGTTGTTTGCATTTGTTGATGTCACGATGACTGCGTTCCGGAGCACAAACAGCTGACAGAGAAGGATAAAAACACAAGTACCATGTGGTGAGTTGGGATGAGAACATGTTGAAATATAGCAACACGCAAAATGTCAAGAGGGCAAATCTAGGGCTTGGCTTCTACTTTCACTCCAGATACTATTTACAAACATTAACTTATAATTCCTGCATGGTACGGCTGTAAAAGCAAAATCACAAGATTTTTTTCACAAGAATTACAGCGTGACCCACTGTTTGATATACAGACATGTGATCTCTGGGTCGTGAGATGGACACAAAATAAAGAAAGAGAGTCTCACACGCTGATTTTAATTGAGATTTATTCATCAGGACAGAACCCATATGCCCTGAAATTCAACACGTGTGGTCTCACAATTATCCCTTTTAACTGATCAAGTCAGCTGTTAATGGAGCATCACAGGCCTTTGACAGTCTAAATCAAGGGATGAACTGCCATGTGAGGAACACATTCAAAGGGGACCTAACATGCTTTATCGTAATTTGTGTCTTATATTGAGGATGATTACATCAAACGTGGCCAAAGTTTCAAATAATGGGGTGAATGTTCTGAACACTTCAACAGTTTTTCTACTTTGGTTACAGTATGTCACAGTATGCTCAATTTCTTTATCAGGTCATCTACAGGTACACTACTGCGAGTGTTTACATTATGGAGCCTACACAGCTACATGTAGCTACATGCTAACATGAGGGATGTTGGTTTTTGATGATGAAAATTTCTCCCTGATTTAGGATCGTGTTACAGCTGGGACAATGTTTAGTTGTGTTTTAGAGGCTTTTAATGATGATTGATCACTGTAGAAGGTGCCGCTTTCTCCGTTACAGTAATTCCCCAGCTGCAAGGACACTGCTACATGTAGCTACATGCTATCGTCAGAGAAACATGTAATCTTGTCTACTACTGTTGTATATTTCTCTGATTTGGGATCATATTACTGGAACATGTCTGGTTGTGTTTAAAAACTTTTATTGGTGATTTTTACGATAAAAAGTGCTAGTACTCTCAGTTAAAGTTTTTCTGTGGCTGCACACATGTAACCACATGCTAATATTAGGGTAACTTAAACTTGTATACTGATGTTGAAAATTTCTTCCTGATTTCCGATGACATTCCTGATGGCGTAAATCTGGATGCAATCAGAAGCTTTTATTGCTACTGATGTTTTATGGACGAAAAAGACACTGTTCTCTGTTACAATCATTCCCGCCTTCAAGTAGGCTACACTTGTAGCTACATGCTAATATCAGGGAAATATGTAAGCTTGTTTACTGATGTTGTAAATTTGTCTCGGATTTCGGGATCCTATTTCTGCTGGAACAGAGAAGCATTTATTTGAGATTCTTTCATTGTAGAAAGTGCCCTTTCTCCCTGACTGTCATTCCCCAGCTGCAAGTATACTGCCACACGTAGCTACATGCTACATCAAGTAACCAAATAAACTTAGTTGGCAATGCTGTAAATGTCTTATGATTTCGGTGACATTTCTGATGGAGCATGCCCGCATATGATAAGAAGCTGTTAAAGCTGATGTTTCACAGTAGAAAGTGCCACTATTCTCTGTCACAATCATTTCCCAGCTGCAAGTACAAAGCTACATATAGCTACATGCTACATCAAAGAGCTATATAAACTTGGTTGCCAATGTTGTAAATGTCACCCCAATTTTGATGACATTCCTGATGAGGCTTGTCCCCATGTGATATTAAGTTTTTATTGCTGATTTTTCATGATAGAAAATGCCACTGTTCTCTGGTACAGTCATTCCGTGATTGCAAATACACTGCTACATGTAGGCACTTGCTAATGTTAGGTATAAGTGTAAACTTGGTTGCTGATTCATTAATTTGTCCCTGATGATATCCCTGCTGGAACGTGTCTGGTTGTGTTTAGAAGCATTTCTTTCAGGGGAAAAAAATACAGAAAGCCTGTCTAACCAAACAGTCTTGTGTTTCAGTGCAGTTTAGAAAAAAATAGCATTTTGACTAACAAAGCAAACATGTTCTTGAAGAAACCTTAAATACTTTCAAAGACAAGAAGAAAAGACAATGCACATGTAAAAATATGATAACGCGAAATACCATCACATACAGTATTTGCAGGTTACAATGTGAAAATAAAGTGTGAAAGATGTTGAGGTGCAGAATGGAACTGGCGTTGTGTAAATTCTGGTTTCATTTTGTGTGCTAAATGGAAGAAAGAAATATAAAAAATGAATATAAAGCAAAGAAGAAACTGGGCTGGTTTTCTTCCCAGTTGTGTGAGCCATTTGGCGCTATGATGGTGGATCAAAGATGGCGCTAAAAGCAGCGAGAGGAAGGCACTGAGAAGAGGATTTACCTTGCCGGTCTAGACAACTGATCTGCGGGGATGAAGAAGACTGCTGTTAGCCAAATCCTCCATCTCCCTTCACACCAGCGCTGCTTCATCAACCTTGGAAAAGCAAGAAAAAAGGCATACTTTTCATTCTGCTGGCAAGATGTACAAACAACACAGGTTTTGCCAATTTATCTTCCTGAAAGTATGAATTCTGAAGAGGAAATTGGAAAAACAAAGACAGTTTAGCAGAGCATTTCGCTACACCTCCTCTGCTCTGAGGTAAATCTCCTGCAAAGTGCAAGATATATGCGAAAAGGAAATTGTAAAGGCAGAAAGGCACTCACTAGGGGCCAAATATGGATTGCAATGTTCACCACTAAGGTTTCGTTAAGTGGCAGGGCAGCTTAGTGGTTCAAGAGTTCATCATGTAACACAGAGGTGACAGGAAGGTCACGGGTTCGATCTCCATGAATGTCAATACCTATCAAAAGCTGTTCACTCACTGTAAGCATGTCTGGATAAAAGAGTCGGTTACTGTAAAATGTCCTGTGGAGCCAAAGACGATAACACTTCAAGAGCTTTATTTGTAATACTAGATATTCATTTCAGGGGAAGGAAAATCATTATCCATGATTCATTATTCAGTAGGACTAAAGTAGGAGGAATTAATATGTGAAAGTGTCTTACATTACAGAGCATCCACTAAAAATAACATATAGTTTGAATGTTTTGCTTTCATTAATCTTTGGGTTTCACCTTTCCAAAATGAAGGTTAGATGGTTGAAATCCATGTGGGTGTGGGTGGCAGAAAACTGCCTGAAAATTATTCAAAAATAAATAAAATAAAACAGACACTTTTTTTAAGTAGAAAGTAAAAACAAATGCAAACACAAAAATGCATAAAATTACTATAATTCTGTAACATTCCCCTTTTTCCCTAGCCTTTTAAAAAAACAAATAAATAAATAAATCTAAATCTACTAATTTCTTACAATTTTTAAATAATTTCTTACCAAAATGCTCGCTGTCTCCCTACCCCCTAATGTTTTTGAATGAAATCACACCAATTTGCCCAGGTTTTAAAGGGTTAAAAAACTTGTGAAATGCTCCTGAAAGCAGCACAAGAAAAGTGATGTCGCTCCAGGTTTCAAAGGGTTCACTCTATCAAAAATAGCCTATAAATAACCCAAATGCAAAAAATGTCTAAAGATAGTCCCACACATAATCGTGCTAATAATGGTGATTTTTTTTAAGGTAGATATTTGATTTTATACACAACACACATACATCAGAGTGGAATCAATCTTATCATCTTCTCTGGGCAAATACGCATATTTCCCAAAATGTCAAACCATCCCTTTAAAGGTAAAGCAATGATCCAACCAGTGGAAAGTAATCCCATTTGAACCCTGTTTATCTGCTAAAAGTCAAATCTTGACAGCACCCTTTACACCGAGGAGGCTTTGGCTGCGGCTCCAACCTCAGGTTTGTAGGGGGGGAGGGGGGTTGATGCTGTGTGTGTGTGCGTGTGTGTGTGTGTGCGTGTGTGTGTGTGTGTGCATGTGTGCGCGCGCGTGCAGTGGGGGGGATGCTGTGCGTGTGTGTCTGTGCGTGGCTTGACCTTGGGAGCACTGCTGGGTGCCATTGATTTGTTTACCTGTGCGCTGCTGACAGTTTCTCATTAGGTTTCTTTTGCACAACACTTCCAGGAGAGGAGACCAGAGTCTGCACTTCACAGCCGACGATGCGTGATCAATGTACCTGATAGATTGGCGCAGGCAATATAATTCTGTTGAATGGCTGTTTAATGGATGTGAGCGCTCCATTTAGTAGCCACAATAAGGTGCCTTTTGTGACTGAGGCTGCATTGTGGGGCGGCATGAGGAGGAAAACAATATCACGAAAGGGCTTTGTTAAGATTACTTTGCAAGACAAGAGAGACTGCGGGAGAAATTGTATTTTATTCTACTGTTATTGGAGAGTATTGATAGTATTTACAAAGTGAAAGAGACAATGCGATTTAGCATCATCAAGGAGTTTTTGGCATTATTCTTTCGGATAGTGTTTGTGGAAGCTTTTAAACAAGAGCAAATGGAGGATAAATAAGGTACAAAGAGCAACACAGCGACATAAAAACAATTTCCTCTGTATTTGTAGCCCTCTTATAATTTTGCTCTCATTTTGTTGTGCCCCATTAAAACTGTTTTCTCCAAATACCTCCATATTTTGGATTGAAACACGGGACATTTGCATCTCTGTAACAAGGCTTTTATCAACAAAACTGCACACAAACTGTCCCATTTACAGCATAGCTTTTTGGGATTAAAATAGGTGCTAAATTTCTAGTTTCAGTTGTTTGTATTTCCAGCCCACCTTTTTTTTCCAATAAGATTCCATTTAGGAACTGGTTGTTATTAATGAGAGGGAAATGAGTGGTGCAAATCAGGAAAGACACCTCCAATGTACCAACAAATTGTCCCATTTCGAGCAAAGTTTTATGATAATTAACTAGTTGCCAGCTCTCTAGTTAGAATAGTTTTTAACCCCAGCCCACCTGTTTTCAGTAAAGTGGAAATAAGTAGTTTTCCACTCAGGACCTGTTCGTTATTTATGAGAGGGGACGGGGTGGATGTAAAACGGGAGAGGCACTTAAAATACACTGTTAACAAACTATGCCATTTTCAGCAAAGCTTTATGATACTGAACTAGTCGCTAACTTTTAGGCTCCGATAGTTTTTATCTCCAGACCTCCTTTTTGTCTAATAGGATTCCACTTAGGGACTGTTTGTTATTCATGGGAGGAAAAGAGAGTGTGCAGAATGGGAGAGGCAATTCTTTTTTTTTTTATGCACTGGAGGAGGAGTTAGGTTTGAATGGTCATACTTTGTATTTATTCCAAATACCCTCAAAACACCAAAGCCCAAAAGTGGGTTTGAAAGGCTTATTTTCTTTATCCAAAATTACACCATTTATCATAGCAAGAAACTGTAAAATATGGTCATTCATGGTTAAGGGATGGTCATGCATTTTCCCCCAGTCACTCAGATAGGCACAAGGAAAAGATTTTGGCAGCACTGGATAAGGTCATGAAATAGCCACGCCACCTTCCCTGCGAAATTAAGCACAGTCCCTTATGAAAGCCTTACTTTCATATGATCTCATGTCCTCTTATACGAGTCAACACGGTCACAAGGAGGCAGTGTTGCCACTCTCCTTGCAATCCTCTTGCTGCCAAAGAAATGTGGTGATGGAGGGAATCCACTTATTTAAGGTGTTTTAAAATGCTCCTGATTAGCCGCTGTAAATTTCCATTTAACGGGGAGCAAAACGGAGCCGACACCTGGCAAAGCTCGCTCCGGCATCCCAGTTCGTGCTCTCTTTGTGACACGAAGTGACAATCAGCTCGTGGACAACACGAAGATCTAATTACTCCTCAGGTGACAAGACCTCAGCGCTGAAATGGGATTTTATGAAGACTGAGAGCTGACAAGGGTTTCCATTTAAATCAGCTGGGATTTGCATCAAGTCAAGGCTGCAGCTCTGATTAGATCTTGTTATAGGGAGAGGGAGAGTTATTGATTTTGAACGCAGACATAATTGTATGGGTGAACATAGCATGTATGACACCCCAGAGCACTGCACAGGCCGTCTGACTCTAGGTGTAGGCGACATCATATTTAGTGTGCTGGGACAGGCTGAGGGGCGAGGAAGGGGGCAGCCATTCTCTAATGATCAAAATAACACTTTGTCAATGTAATAGCCCACTGTTCTTCATTCTTTACACCCACCTGACAGAACATTCCTCACAGCTTTTGTTTACACCAACGCTGCTGCCCTTGTGGTCGGCTGTGACTTATATAGAAATGTTGCCCCATAAACCATGATTATTTTCATTGCAGCTGATGTATTGCGATCACTTAGCGAATTCCCTTTGAAAACAAACGTCCTGTAAGGAGACGTATAGGGCCTGCAACTTTGATTCAAACATCAATGACAATGGAAGGCTTTGTTTATGGAGCCGGGGCGCAACAGATGGCAGGCATATCTATAAATAAGTCGCTCTTTTGAATAGGAGATTAGTGCATTTGAGCCGGTTTTTAATGGTCTCTGGGAGAGATTAAAAAAGTAAGCTGATTCATAATGCGTTTCTCTTTGCAGTGAATCACTCATAAACAAGAGTCCAGAAAGAATCTGTGGTAAAAAACAAAAAAATCTCGAGACAGGATGTTTAAACATGACACATGTCTTCTCTGCATGGCTGCAGTTTGGTAAATCTTACAATGTTACCAGGTGCATCACTCATGTACCAGTTTTTAAAAGGCATTTTATGGTTTTGGGTTAGTGTATAAATTAGAGGTGGGGTAATTAAAAACAGCATAATTTAATATATTTTGTGTGCTAATATCGTATCAATGCACAGAATCCAAGTATTGTTTTTTTTATTTTGTAAATTATTAATTTTACAAACTCAAATGATACTTTTTGTAGTCTACTAGAAAAATGAAATCAATTGTTTTGTCAGTCCACTTGATACATTATGATGCAATAATTTGAAGTGAGATCAATGAACAAAATCCTGGCCTTTGTGTCCTTTGGGGGACATCATCTGCAGTCACATAAATAAAAAAATAAAACTGCAACAATAAAAAAATATATCTTATTGCAATATCCAGCATATTGCAAAAAAAAAAAGAAAAGAAAAAGTATAATCACAATAATATGATATTATGGTTAGTTTTTAGCTGCAGTAGTTTTTCTTTCCAGCCAGCCTATTTTTTTTTTTAATAGGATTCCAATTAGGGACTGTTTGTTATTTATGAGAGGGGGGTGAGTGGTGCAAAATAGGGGAGCCACTTAAAATTTGCTGTCAACAAATTTTTGTCCCATTTATAGCAAAGCTTTATGATAGTGGCTGACTTTCTCGCTCCAATAGTTTTTATTTCCAGCCTGCCTTTTTCCTAATAGGATTTCACTTAAGAACTGTTCATTATTTATGTGATAGGAGGGGTGGTGCAAAATGGAAGAGACACTTTAAATATTTTTTTAAGCACTGTGGACGGACTATCCCTTGATTTGGCATAAGGGAGGGGCATTTAACTTTGGTCATATCTTGTATTTATTTTAATACTCTAAAAACCCCAAAGCCCGCAAACAGATTTAAAATGTTCTTTAAATCATTTAAAATCAGACCACTTATCATAGCCAGAAACTGTGAATTAGGCTCATGGGAAAATACTTGTAGCTCCAGATAGGGTTATGAACGAGCCACCCTTCTACTCTGACAAACTAATTACAGTCCCTTATGAAAATGCTCCAAAAAAGCCTTATTTTTCATATTCATATATATATATATATATATATATATATATATAGCATCATTAATGCCTGGAGTAATTATTATTCCAGTGCACAAATCAAGCCACAAAAGCAAAATAACCAATAGCACTTTCCTAAGTTCACGGAGGATATAATGCTGATAAATATACATAAACCCATCTTGGTTTTAGCCTCTAGGTCACATTTTCTCCAAGTTATTGAAATAGAATGGAGGAGAAAAAAAATCTCAATTATATAACCAGTGCTGATCAGCCTACAGATAGCCACCCACCTGAGGCTACCTCAGCATCCTCCACAAATATTGACAGAATTCTTATCTGTTTTCCACATTTTTAACAAACATGTAGCCTGTGTACAAATCCTGTTTTCCCCAGCCATTAAACACCCTAAATTCCTCACAAAGACACTTTTGCATTCATTGTGTGTTTCCAGGAACTGTAAGGCTCAGGATGTCTGATAAAGTGGATTTGTGGCTGTATCTTCAGAAATCTGCTGTCTGGATAAGCGATATCTGTCTTTTAATGACACCGGTGTCACCGTCTGCTCTCTGTTACAAAACTGAAGACTCACAGAGTTTGGCTCGGGTGTTTTGTCGCAGCTGTGTTTGCACAACAACAGGGTTTTCTTTTTTTAATGAATTCATAAACATGCCCGGGAGGAACGCATGCTTGACCTATGAGAAGGTGAATTGATTTCCTGAGGAATATTGACAGGTTGTCCTAACAAGTAAAAGCAACCTAAGGAGTCATGCGGTCCTAATCAATTGCTTAAATGAGTAAAGAGGCAATTATGTAGCCTCCTGAGATGTTCCAGGAACTGATGCAAAGTACGACAGGTCAACTGTGCCTCTATTTATATGCCTCTAAAATAAATACATTTACCTGCATCTTTACATTTTGGGTAACTGCCTTGTGTCCAGGAATGGGCGGATCCTGAGACAATGGGCTAGCAGACACAAATATGCAAAATAACCCACCACCTCTTCTCAATGGAAGAAGAATTTTGGGTTTGAATTTTGAATTTTGAATTTGAATTTTGTTTTGCATCTCTTTGTAGTTGCATCTTCTTGTGTCTCTCGACCTTTTGAAAGCAAGTATAGTACAATAGAACAAGTATCTAAACCATCTGACCCTGAGCAAATTGGTGCAAGTTTCTCCCAAAAACATGGCAAAAAAAGCAAACAGCAACTTGGCAAAAAAAAATTCCCAGAAATTCCGGAAATTCTGGAATTCATATTTCGGGTAATTTTCTTTCTTTTTTTAAAAAAAATACTGTACTGTTTTGTTTTTTTATGTTTGCTTTTGTTTTGTGGTTTTGCTCATTTTCAGCTAATTTTCTTTTTACTCATTTCTTGTTTTTTTCTTTGAAAGTGGCTTTGCTTTCCTCTCATGTTTTTGAAATAAATTTTAGGGTCAATGGTAATTTTGTGTCTCTAGTCATTTTGTGTCACTTTAGGTTTTTTGTGTCTTGTCTTGTTTTTTGGGATATCTTATTTGGTCATTTGGTATCTCTTCATAGTTCTGTTGCATCTCTACTAGTTCTGTGTCTTTGAGGTCATTTTGTGTCTCTTTGAGGTCCATTGATGCGTGTTAATTCGAGAGACAAATGACACTTTGGGACCCTGTGCCTGTTCCCAATGGCCCTGTCCAGTAATCCATCCATGGGTTCACAGTATGTCAATTGCTTTTCTATGATTCCCAGATTAGATAGCAATTTGTTTCATATTTAACACGCGAAACTGATTCTAAAAAACAAACATTTCTTAACATTGAACAGCTAAAATAGCTTAACTTTTGCTACAATATATAATAACACCAACACCATAAATCATGAAAATATCTCCATACCTGTGGTACAGCAGAATGACATCAATGAGCTGTGTGTGCACAGTGATGGCAGTTGAGCGCATACCTCCTGATAAGAAACAAAAATGGCTACATTTAGCTAACTTAGCATGCTAGCGTTAGCTTTCTCGTCAAGACGCCAAAATCATTCAAACTTATATTAACGAACACAAAACTCAACAGGACTCTCACAAGACGTAACAGATGTTACACTAGACAAGTTACAACAGTTTCGTCAAGTTAAAATCATAAATAGTAAATTATATCAACTTATTTTTGTGGTGCTCGGCTTAATAACACCTCGCCACCGCCTATTCAGGTAGGGCTTTGACCGGAGCGCGCACGGACGTGCTTACGTCACTACACGTCATACACTCACACGTACACAACTCATACGTACACACAAGCAGAAGATAATAAAACAAAAAACAAATGACAGGATTCGACAGAAAGGGGTGATGAGTCGGTGAAATTCACAAGCTGTTAATATTCATCTGCTACACCTACTTTCTATAATGTTAGGTTTTTTTTTTTATTGTGCGATTTCTGAGTCAAGGTAACACATTGTACAACAGTTTAAAAAAAATCTATATCACCATTACTCAAGCAGGCGTGGATGATGTGAATAATATCAATGCTTTTCACCCCAAACCAAATTTTCTTGTCTCACTGTATTGTGCATTTTCAAAAGGACTACAGCTCCAGTGAGCGGAGCCGCTGTATGTATTATTAACATTACAGGCTTTGTTAGTTTAAATATTGGCTGCTATCACATGCAGGCACTGTGCCCTGGCTTAGTGTTCCCTGAATTGCCGCCCTTGTTCGTGGTTAACTTTATGATAATGATATGGTAATGACGGGACTCAAGCACCGCGGACAGCTCCTTGTGTCTTAACTCCACCCCTTACGCCGGCTGCGTGTCGCGCGCGGACCAATAGCTGCCGCTGCCTTGCTCGAGCACTACATCTGACAGCAGCGCGAGCTTCAGAGAGCCTGTCCACCCTGAGAGGAGAGGGAACCTCATACCGGCTGTGTGATGCGTAGCGGGGCTCTGCTGGCTGAACATCACTTGGATGGGATAAAACCTGCCGGTGGTCACATTTAACCTGCTTATTGTGTGTGCGCGTGCCGCGAGGACTGAGAAATGCTCTTGTAGCGCGAGCGCGAATGACATTTATCGTGTTTGCTTCACAGAATTATCACCCCTAACTTGGAGCCGTTTGGACGTTGAGCAAGTTGTTTTTTTTATTTCCTTGAATTCCATTTGAGGACGACATGGAGAGCGAAAAGTACTTACCGGAGCTTATGGCGGAGAAGGACACGCTGGATCCGTCTTTTCAACACTCCCTGCGGCTACTGGATCAAGGTAAATGTCCGTGCTTAAACACTGAAGTAAACACTTCAGCTCCGTGAAAACAGTTTGAGTGTGTGGCACACGGTTTAGCTTGAACGCTTGGGCTGCAGGCTACATGACTCCAACAGCCCGCCTACTTCAAGTTATAAATAAGAGGTTTGTGGGTCTACTTACAATTTCCTGTTTGGTCACACTGAAAGAGCGAGGTCATGGCTGTTTTTGCCAAGTTGTGCTGCAAACGTGCATGTGCCAACCTTGTTATGGGTAGAAATTCAGAGTGCACCTGCTTTATTATTTAACCCAAACTTTATGTCAAACTTTGGGACATGAGACCATAAATGACATTAAAAGATAAGATAAGATAATCCTTTATTAGTTTCACAATTGGGGAAATTTACATCAGCAAGGTGTGTACAACATAAGCAAGCACACCAGAACAATATAAATAGTAAAACAGTAAAAAAAATAAACCAAAACCAAAATATATTAAAAATATATATATTAACACCAAGTGCACATGGAGAGTAATTGCATCACTTGCAAATGAGGATTTTGTGCTCGTTTCAGTCCAACACATGCTAAAAAATGATTGCAAATTCAATATTTGCACAGAAAAATGGCATAACATTCAATAAAAGGGTAGCCAATATGGCTTTAAAATAATGTCAAAATATTTCAGGGCAACAATATTATTGGTGATGTGACAAAATATGAAAAAAAGCTATATTATTAATTCTAAAAACATACAATTGCAACAAAATAACTTAGTTTCTCTGTCAACATAAACTTCAAATTCAGTAAAAACGTAACAAAAATTATAGTTTTTAAACAACAGGAACTCAGAGTGAGATTCAGATTCTGTATAAAATATAAATATTAGAAAAAACCCACCAACCACAAATCACAAATATCAACAGCAGCCCAATACATATAAGTACCCTTCTTACCCAGTTTGCATGCTGCAGTAATCTCTATCCCATGCAGACATGTCTAATCGGTGGTGCAAGTGTTGGAATAATCATACTCTTATTCAAATGTACATGTGTTTCCCCCTTTGAAGAAGTGGACGTGACCGAAATGGAATTTTGAACGGATGGAGCATCAGCAGCAGCAGCAGCAGCAGCAGAACTCGCTTTAATTAATCCGTTGCACAGCCCCTCTGCTTTGAAGCTGTCAGAATTTTTTTGCACCTTTCTCCCAGACACAGACCCGTGGAGCTCCTCGTGTGGGAAGTGCGCTGTTATAGCATCCGAGTGCATCCTTCAAGTACCACTCATGGGGCTTTGTCTAGAGTCTAGCAGACGCTTGTTGGCTTTAAAGGTAACAGACAAGGAGCACTAGTCTGTGAACAGTCCTGCTGCACTGTAACTAATTCGATTGAACCCCAAGATGCAGCTTCTGCACCAAGCTGTTTGTATTCAGACAGCCGTGGCCCTTCTGGCTGCTGCCTGCTACATTTGGGACCTTAAAGGGTGCTTCAAAGGGGCTCCTGAAAGCAAGGCATGATTTAATTTCAACGTTGTCCGTGTTGTTTAACTTAGTGACAAACAGAATGACTTTTCTGAATATTCATTCTGAACCTGGGATATGACTGAACAGTGTTCATTTTCATTATTGATTCATCTGCTTATTCAGAGTGTCTGTGGGTCCTTTGAAAAATCCTAATATATATTTGATCCCTTTATTTGTTATTTAATCCCTTTATTATTTATATCATAAGTCATTGAATAGCTTTACGTTTTCTTTTTTTCTTATTTCAAATGAATCAAGCTCTCCTGTGGAAAAGTCCAAATTTCTGATGTTGAACATCTTTAAACCTACCACTGAACCTAAAAATATAGATGAACATAACTCATTCTAATAACCATACTTCTACATAAACCTTACTTATGCATGGGACTACATAGATTACCTTTACACTTAAATGCAGAGCTTAAATAGAAACAAAACAAAACTGGACCATCTAAAATCTTAAATTTGGCCAAAATGAAATTGAAAATGATCTTGAATGATCTCAGTTTAAGTGTCTAATACCTGTAGACATTTTGTGATCATTTTTTTAGTTAATTAATAAGCAAACAGTGAAGCCTAGAAAATAATGAAAAACATCCCTCACTATGTCCTAAAGCCAAATGTGATGTCCTCAAGCTCAAAGATATTTCCTTTACAATAATATAAAACAGAGAAAAGCAACAAAACCTCCGTTGTGAAGCTTAAACTTGGAAATATGTGGCAATTTTGCTTGAAAATCCCAAATCAAATCAATTATGAAAATAGTCTCTGATTAATTTTCTGTCAATTAACTAAATGGTGATCAAATTAACTGAATCGTTTCATCTCGCAGTTACTATCTCAAATGATTTCAAATGCAGAAATCTTCCTCTCTGATATGTAGTCATGTTAGTTTGTGGTCAAATTAATTGCTTTTTGAAATATGTTGGGGGTTCCTGGCATGAAAGAGTTTGGCACTCTTGCTGTGTCCTTAGATGGCCTACTAATAAAATAATTGTGATGTGCTGGTTTAAAAAAAAAGTAGCACACTCTTTACTGTAGTCTAGAGAATGAAGATCCCGAGTGTTTCCCACAGAGTTTATGTGTGGTGGTGGCTGATGACAGGGGACGGGGGTGGGTGTCATTTTTGTTTTGATCTTGTGTGTGTGTGTGTCCCCTTTTTTCACTCCATATCCCCTATCTAAATCTGGTGGTTTTTGCGGGTCAGTGATGCAGCGCAGGCAGAACTCGAGTTTTTTTTTTTTTTCCCCACTGCTCTTTGTAGAGTTTGAGTCGTGAGGTGAATAAGATTGATGGATCAGAGTGGCAGCTGCAGAGAGGCGAGTCAATGCAAACTTTTCGACCCAGCACAATGAACAGTTAAGTTTCCTTTTTAACTGCGTCAGATGTTCTGCTGCTCCATCTGTGCCCAGAATACGCTGTATGCTCCATGACTGTGCAATAACGAAACTATCGGGATGATAGCAATTAATGGATTTAATCGATGATCGGTTAATCGGCCATTAACAGTCAATCAACTGATAGGTTATGCAGTTCTGCCAAAGTATATGCAATATGTTGCTGTGAGCTTTGATTGAGGAAAAACACATTTTAATATTGTTTGAAATAAGCAACGTTTTTATATTTTTTAAAAAAAAATAACAATTAATCGATTAAATCATAAATCATCATCAATGTCAAACCCAGAATATTAACATCATCATAAATATTTGCTGAAAATTGATTAAGCAATATTATAGGAGGCAATGTATAATATATATATATATATATATATATATATATATATATATATATATATATATATATATATATATATATATATATATATATATATATATATATATATATATATATATATATATATGTGTGTGTGTGTGTGTGTATGTATGTATGTGTATATGTATGTATGTATGTATGTGTGTGTATATATATATATATATATATATATATATATATGCTGAAATGCTGAAAAAGTGTCCAGGATGCCTTACAATTTTTAAGTTGACTGAATTTAATTTTTTTGATTGATGATTGAACTTGTCTTCTCAAATTCAGTCAACTTAAAAATTTAAGGCAGCGCAGACACAAGCTTTTTTAAGTTAAAGCAAACAGTTTCTTTTTACACTGTATTCTGTAATGGGTGTATTGAACAGTAGTGTCCCTAATGAACTGTCCAGTACCAAAAACTTCAGATCAGTATGTGGCGGTAGATGTTTTATTCGTGGCTGCCACAAATATGTTGAAAGGACAAGTTAATGTAATTTTATAATGAGTCTTGTCTTGTCCAATTCAATCTTCTTAAAATTTTAGGCCAGTAGGACACTTTCTTTTTACAGTGTGTACTTACAGAATCACAGTCGCTTCATTCAGTGTATGTTGGAGTAATTCTGGCCTCGACAATATCAGTTGCAGATTGGAGTCTTGTTTGAAAGAACAGTTTTAGGTTAATGCATCTTGCAGCGAGCTGATTCATGTACAGTAAGGTAAATTTATTCCAGTCTGTGAGGAAGATAAGGCTGCGTTTCACTCAGCACTTTTTGTTATCAGCTGGTTTCGTTTCTCAAATCTGGGTTAGTCCTTTTATTTTTTTCTCTAAGAACACATATTCCCCTCACTGATAGAAAGACTGGAGCACTGAATGCTTAATGTCAAGTTGAAAGACGCTTACCAACCACTTCCTTGACAGAGTCTCCTTTAAAGTCCTTTCTCCACACTGCAGGTACGCCGTAGAGGTATTGCAAATATTGGTCATTCCCCAGATTCGAATTAAAAAGATGGAATACTTCCACTATAAGCCAGGACAAGCCAAAAAAATATATATATTTTAGACTCAATGTTCCCCCTGTGTTTTACATTCAAATACCTAACACAAGTTCTTGCTTTCACACTTCCAATAAAGTTAGTTTGTGATATTTCTGTTGAGGGCAAAGATTGCATTTGGACACCGTTCCGAGTGGCAGAATTAATCCGTGACATTTTATGAAGTAAGCAGAACTCTGCGGTGCACAAAATTTGGCCGAAACAGTCTGCCACAACTCCAAAACTGTAAATACTGTTATCTCTCTCTTACACAACAGATGGAACACGATGCAGCTTAATAGAGCACTTCTTCTGCCATCTTGCTGATGAGTTCTGGACTTGATTATGCAATTGGCAGGGGATGCAGGGGAACAGAGCTAGAGTAACTAGAGTTACTGCGTGCAAACGGCAAATATGAGATTACTCCAGGTCTGGAGAGACTTCCATTCAGGAGAAATTAGGGGGAGCATTGTGTTAGAAGCTCAGGGACGGGGCGGGCTGCTTTGATAAGTTTGGGCCATTCGCAGAGCTCTTATCCCGCGAGGAGCATATCTCTGCCCATGTGACAGGCCTCATACAGTCAGCCGCAGACACTGGGAGCTGGAAAAATATCTTAAGCCAAAATAAGAGACACGCAGGACCAGCAGCCTACATGGAATGAAAAATCCTCAGCAGCATACTAATGATGGGCTTCTAGGTATGGAAACAACTCTGATGGCATGAAGTGCATGTGGTATTTGCATTAAATCAGTGCTGCCCTGCAGCACAGGAGAGCGCAAGGGCTGCAAATAACACGTATTTCCAATGATTTTTTATTTTTTTTAATGGTGTTAAGGCTCATTCTTGACCTTCAGAAACAGTTGGACAGCAAAAAAATCTGACCTTAAGAGCCGTGACTGTGTTATTTGAAACTACAATCTAATGTGGGGAGAGAAAAAAGAATATTCAGTCTGACCCATTATCTGCCCTGTTGCCCTCGGTAACTAATTGTTGTTGTCTTTGCTAACGAAAAATGGAGAAAGCTAGCAAGCTGTGCTGGCAAGTCACAACACAAGGAAATCTGAGCATAATGTGTGGCAAAAACCAGTTTGTTAAATGCAACGGCCTTAGGCTGCGATCACAAATCAGGTGTTGCGGCAAAAACGCCACTACTCACATCTATTTGAATGTGGGTAGTGTGCCACGGCTGCGGTGGTGGAGATGAGAAAAAAAAAATTGCAGTGGCCTGTAGCAAAAAAATTAAAACAGGTTAAATTTTTACATCATGCTGCAATTGACATGGTTGGACAGGAAAGACACCTGTAGTTCACAGGAACAAGTCTATTTCTATTGTTAAACATTATAGTGAGTAAAAGACATATGATATGTATTGTGTTTTCCACAGAAATATAATCAGTGTGTAGTGGTGGTGGTGGTGGGGGGGGTTGTCTTGTGTGTGTGCCCCTTTTTTTATTACTCTGTGTCCCCTTTCTAAATTCAGACATTTTGTGGGTCCATGAATGCAGCACAGGTGAAACGAGCCATGATTTAATTTTTTTGAGGAGGTGCAGGTGGGGATTACTGATCTTTTGATACGTTCAGAGCTGATCAGATCGATGGACGATAGGAGGAGCTGCTGCAGAGAGAGTGAAAGCAAACTTTTAGACACAACGCAATGGATGCTTCAGTGTCACTTTGACTACATCTGGCGTTCTACTGCTCCATCTGTGCCCAGAGTATGCTAAGCGTGAAAGAGTGAAATGTTTAACCGAATAGTGTATATATATATATATATATATATATCTGTGTGTGTGTGTGTGTGTGTGTGTGTGTGTGTGTGTGTGTGTACAATAATAGAAAATCTGGCGATCCCTATAAGGAAGCATGAAGATATTGTAAATAACAAAGCTTTTACATCTTTATAGTCTTTAAAAATAATGTAATAAACATTTTACATTTTCGGAGCCAGTGTTCATGCGTGATCCTTTCATCAGTATTGATTTCCAGCAGTTGTGCACCTGCATTGTGCATAGATTTATGTTTCCTCTGATAAAAAAATAAAAAAAAATCTCTGTCTACTAATTAAATGAGTGTTTTAGCTTTAGATGTAAGTGTGTGTGTGACAAACAAGAAGCAAGAGAATTGCCTCTGTGATTGGATTAATATTACAGTTTAGTATTAAATGTATATGATCTCTCAGTTTCACTCCCACATAATGCAGACAGAACATGAAAAGTCATTATTATGATTATTATGAGCTGTTAAGACTTCTCTCATTAAAACTGAATAGCTTAACAGTATAATGAGTATTATGTATGGGTGAGTTGTGTAAACAGTAATGAACATGTAAAGTCTCTGGCTGCATCAGATGTATTCTGTTTGTTCAGTATGTGGGTGCAGAGCAGCATGCGGCCCACTCTGAATGTTTCAGGACCTCTGGCCCAGTTTGGACGTCGTAACCTCGGCGCTGCACATAAGCTCCACATCTAGTGCTTTTTAATTGGATATTCCACAGCAGGAGCTCAGCGTGATGTTTGCATTGCATTAATAGCTTTAGATAGCTTATTCACAAAGAAAAACAACACCAAAAGGAAAAAAAACAAACATTATCTGCATGGTCTGAGCAGGTGGGGGGAGTGTCCTTATTTCACAGATGATACCCCATCGTTTATTCATACGTTTCCACCTCATCAACAGAACAGAGGGGGTATTTTTAGCCATGCTTGAGTTTTGCCCTGAGTGAGAGCAGTTCCTGGGTTAGAATGCCCAGAAGTGAGCAGAAATAAGCTCTGGCGTAGGATCAAAGGGAGTGATATCGTTTTGTTGGGGAAACAGTGCTTGATAGCGATAATGATCTGTGGATCTGCGGCTGGCCGACATGCTGAGCCACACAGCGAGGTGGAGGCGCAGCCGCAGCCCTGAACCTGTCAGAGGCCGAGAGCTGGCTGGTGATCTGACCCGCAGATGGAGTGAACTTGCAAGTGAACTGTAAGAGGGCATTACTGGGGAGCTCCTGCAGCCCGCTTTGCATTCACGCAGGCGGCGGTAGGCTGCTGAGCGGCGCTGTGGCTAAAGAGGTGTTTGCAGAGCTCCGTCTTTGCTTCGCTCCGGCTCCCTCTGGCACCCACGGGCGAAATGTAGGCCAGGCAGATCCTGGCTATAAAATCTAACGGCACCTCGTTTGCAGGCGAGACGCGTCACGTGCCAGCATTGATTTTTTTGCGGGATGCCTGTTCTCACTCATTATGGCAGCAATAATGAGGGAATGATGCTGTGATTTAGCTCCTTCTCCGCTCAGGTACAGCACTTGATAGGCTTTAATAGAGTTAAATGTCAAACCCAGAATATTAACATGAGTCATCCGTGTTCCTCTGCATGTAAACAAACAGACAGTAGTTCACAATGAGAAGTAATCAAATGCATCATAACAGTGCTGGAGGGAAGCCATGTGCAGTCATTTCTTGCTTCACCTGGATGAGCATAATTGGCCCAGTCTAACAACTGGAAAGCCTCCAGAAAGAAAAATGAAATACAATAAACAATTAAAAGCCTGACATGTACTGTGTATAACTGCACTAAATCATTTTACATGAAAAATGGATCAAATGTGTTTGGGTTTTATGGCCTGCCACGTTTTTTCACTCACACTGCTCCCATGATTCTCTTTTCCAGCCAAAAAATCGGGGAAAAAAAGCTCTGATAAACTCACTGACACTATCTGCAGAGCAGCAAACTGCAGGTATAACATACATTTGTTTCAGTACATTTTATTATTATTAAAATGTACTGAAACAAATGTATTATTTATTGAGATAAAATATTATGTTGAATACAAGCTTAAAAAAGAGCCAAGATCAAAATCTGAAGCAACATTGTTTGAATAAATTGATCAATGGTGAATTTTCAAAAGATTATACTGAAGTATTTGCCACTGAATGTAATTCAACTTATTAAATGTAAGGATCAAACACAGAAGTTAAGTTTTACAAACCGATCAGATGCTTAATTATTTTAATTAACTCAGACTTCCCTGTCAACTGTAGTCAGAAGCAGACGGGCAGCAAGCGATAGTTTAGCGGAGTAGCTGATGTCCCTGTATGGTGTGTGTGTGTGTGGACATGTGTGAGTGTCAAAAATGCCAACAAAACCCGTATAGACTCACTTTTTTATTACATGATTACTTCTATAAACTCATTTACCTGCCAGTAAAGTGGATAGCCCTCCAACATTAATTTGCCAAATGGAAAATCCATGTGCATTTGATGCTTGGCAGTTGTTCTTTTTTGCACCCTGTATAGTTGACATAAGTAAAGTATGTAAGTAAAATAATGCAACTAGCAAGGTACTGATCTAGATATTTCTCAGAAGTTGGTAACGACCAAAACGGAGCTAGGAGAGTGATTAGGACCATATTCATTTGGTTGCCCTATGCAGTCTCACAGAAATACTTGAAAGGGCAACATCCTCTTAACTTTGCATTATGTGGTGGTTGTTTCTTTCTAAAACATAGCGAGATGGCAGTGAGGGCTTGCATGATATCAGCTGATATCAACAGTAGCAGCGCTTGACATAGTAGCCTGCCTGAACTAACGCTATGCTCAATTTAAAAAGTTAGGTGGATTTGTATGAGATGAAACTGGTGGCCTGCCACTCAACTCTAAATGAATGTTAATGGTTCTTTGTCTTTGCTGAGTGTGTAAGCAGGCAATACTCTGAGCAAGAAAAAAAATATGTAATGAGATGACTGTGATTAAATGATACATATTAAAACTTCTAGCTAGTTTTACACACTTTTTGTAAAGAAAAACATTATATTACTTTATGGCTGCAAAAAACAAAATAAGATTTACACTGAAGCAATGAGAAGAAGAGCATATAAACAGACAAACAAACAAACAAACAAAAAAAAAGATTGATATTATATATCATGCTGGCCAACACTTTACTGTGAAATCTGAGCATTTTGAACAGTGGTTTTAGTATTCAGTAGCATGTTACTGCTGCATGACCTTTTCTGGACCTGTTTTCTGCTCAGACTCCTGTTTAAAAGTCACACCACAAAACCAGAAGTTATCAATCACATTGACTCCTCTCCATCTGCTGCTTCATCGCTCTTTTCTTGAATCTCCAAAGCGCTTCCATCATCATCCATGCAGCTCCTTCACCATATTGCAGGGGATCCAGTCTGCACCTGGCACACAGCTCGCCCTGGGCTCAGCTTGTTGATTTAATGTTGAGACTGTCAGATTTTCATGTCGAACATGCTGCTCCCGTATAAATGCTGCATTCATTTTTCAAATGCCACACAGATGTGCATTTTTCCTCCACTGCCTGCACCCATACGTCGCTGCCTTGAGCTGTCTGCTCGGACGGCCATCCAACAGGAGACTCCAAATTAAAGTGGCCAGCCAGGGCAGCTTAAATAATGCAAACTGCACTTGTTTAGGCAGGAGGATGCTGAAAGCTGATATTCCACATCTCTGGTGAGGAGATCATTTAGAGGTGTGTGCTGCTAAGACTTCAGTACAGCTTGGTAACTTTAACATTTTTTGGTACAGGTGCCAATACAATTTAACAGTTTTTTGACATCTCACTCTTGAGGTTTTTTTAGGGTAATAGACAATCAACAGTGTGGATACATGATTTGGTATCCACATTCTAGTCTAAACCCAACCAGTCATACAAGGAAATACAAACCGATGTCAAATGCCAGCTTTCACTACTTGATGTTTTTTTTATGTTTGGTGCTAGAGACACATTTAGTCTAGTACCAGTACAGTTCGGATATTGAGTGCAGCCCATATCATCACCTCAACAATATAGCCTCTGCTTTAGCCTTCCCTGCATCACTTATAGATCCATTAATCCTCATTTTATTGGATGATAATTTGCTCCGCAGTGCTGCCCAAGACAGAATGCAGACAGACTGGGATTACACTGGATTAGTTTGAACATCAGAAGAAACCCCCGGACTGTATCAATGTGTTTACTGTGCCTGAGGCCGAGAGACAAAGGGAGACGGGGATGGAAAAGACAGAGAGGGTAGGAGTGGGTTGGCAGGGGCTGTAGAGAAAGTAAGAGTCTCTTTCCCCAGGGAATGGTTATTTGTAAGGGGATTGTACCAAAGTCAGTTACAAAAGGGAAAATGCAATCTGGGGGGGGGGGCGAAAAATGGAGGAGTGGAATTGAATGGGAGTTGAAATCGAAAGAAGAAAAAAAGAGCGGTTATGGGAGTGCTGTCGTAGATGTTTTAGTGATAAATAAAAAAGTTCAGATGTCTTCAAAGAAAATACAGAAACTCTCAGGCCCCTGGTTTTAACCCAACAATCTTAATGTCATCTTCTGCAGGTGAAAAGAGTAGCAGCAAACGCAATTCAAATCACTTTAATTACTCTTGCGATGAAATACAAGTGTAATCTCCCACATTTTCAAAAGATGGTGTAAAATAATTGCATTTTCATTTTTGTCACTGTTGAAGCTTTACAAATATGCTTCATTCATGCACAGGATCCTTTTTTGATGAAAGTGTTTTTTTTTGTAATTTCTCAGTAGAGAATGAGATATTTTCAGCCTCGTTTCTCATTTTCGGCACTAAACTGCACCATTAGAGTTAATATTTGACTTTGGAGCTGGTTTCTACTTGAAGGGCTCCTTTCTGTGCCCCTGCCTTGATCTCCCCGCGACAGCCACCGCTTCCCTTTCCCTCCTCTTTATTTATGTCGTTTTGTGTGGTTTGGCACCTCTATAGAGTGGATTGCACTGGATTAGCTTCTCCGCCTTCCCAACTGATCCGATCCATTTTGTGTAATCCAACTCAATTTAATTATGTTTATCGTTCCACCTCGCTGCTGCCGAGGAGCAGCAGCACACCTCGACCGAGATAAGCCCGGGGACCTTGTGCCTTTTTGCTGGCAGAGTGTCTGCCTGAGCCTGTTGCTTTATAAACAGATGGTGTAAGTCACCTACACTCGGTAAATACTGTGTTTGGTACAATATTATGATTCAGAGCTCCCCTCAAACATCACTGTGACATGGGAAAAAAATAGCCAAGGTTGAAGATCATAACCTCCATTTTTTTGTTGTTGTTATGGGGATTTATACAGTTTAGAAGGCTCTCCATCCCTCGCCCCCTCTCATGTTGGGAGAATTAATGTGCCCGCTATGTATACAGTCTACTGTGTGTGTCTGATACTTGGCATTCGATATCAAAATCTCACTATAAAAGCCTAAAAATAATTTTTCAGGCTGTCAGTTGGTGCAGGGTAAGGGCTCAAAGATAGCCTGGCTTGTTCTTCTTTCCGAATATAACGATTGTGCAGCCAAAGACGTTGAATTTAGTTGTGAGGTTAAATATATTTATGCCCCTTGGGTACTGATCTCAGAACTTCTGTATGGGCGGGAAATGCCTCCTATCCAGTCTGAGACACTTGCATTTTTGGTGTAGTTGACTGCACTGAGCTGCAGATGTAACAGCCCAACAAGGAGTGAGGAGAAGAGGAAAGAATACACCCTGCTCTGTTTTCTGTCATCTGCATCACCTCTGTAAAAAACTCTGGTTGTCACTCCTGGGGTACGAATATAACTGATATATAACTGAAAAGTCAGTTATATATCAGTTTTATTCAGTATTTTAATAGGAGAATTGTGCTTAGATAAACAGCGCTCTTTGCCAAGGGAGTCTTGTGATAGGTCAGAATACAGAGAAACTAAGATAATAGCATATTCTCTTGCAGTATTTCATGTTGAAAATGGAGAATAATCTCAGTAGGAAAAAATGAAATTTCCGTGAACATGATATCTCAGGAATGCCTCAAGGCGAATTTATCAATATTTGGTACAAACATCCAAGTGGACTCAACAATATACTGATTAGATTTTGGTGGTCAAGGGTCAAGGTCACCGTTACCTTGTCTGTCTCATTCTTGGAATGTTTCATCTCAGGAATGCCTTAAGTTTTTTTTTTTTTTTTTTAGAAAGAACAGATTAGAATTGAATATGTAATTATGACAGAATTTCACAGAAATATTTTTCAAATTTGGCACAAATGTCCACGTGGGTCAAGGATGAACTGCTTAGAATTTGGTGGTCAAAGGTCAAGATCATGGTGACCCTGAAAAACATGTTTTTTGGCTGTAATTCAAGATTTTAAATGCGTATTACAACAAAATTTCACACATACGCATTGGATACAGAAATAGGAAATAGTATAACATGATGAAGTGATGAGGTCAAAGGTTAGCATCATAATGTTCTGCAAAAACACTTTTCTTGCTATTACTTAATGTCATAACTCAGAAACAAAAGAGGAGACATTTGGTCTGAATTGACTGACACTAAGGGGATTGTATTGACACACTGAATTAACGACACTAATCTCAGGTGTCCTCTTTCAAACAGTTCTGATTGTACACATTTTCTTTGCTAGCGGGTCGAAGATGTGTGTGAATCATCCATGTTTTGACAGAAATGAATGTAAACTATAACTGCATTTTGCCTGGTGCAAAGAGGTGGTAATTCTAGTTTAATAATTAACCATTAACATAATTTATCTTCTTGGTGCATTCAGTCATCTCTTTTTGTTGTTGAGAATATGTTTTCCAATTATATTATTAATAGTCTTGTTAGATGAAAGGAAAAAGGTCTGTGGGGAAAAATCAGAAATACTTCTTTTCATGTCAGCTGGCTGGAGGGGCATGTCTCTTTGATTGGCAGCAGCTGGTGGCCTGCCAGTGTGCTGGTGTAACACCGCAGAGAACAAGAGACAAAGTAAACAAACTTGTTCTGTAGCTACTTGTCACATGGACAGACAGCGTGCAGTTAGTGGTTTTGAAGAGTGAAAACCGCACCAGCATCTAGAAATGACATTTACAGGTGCGTTTACCTGCTGTTTAATGTGCTGCGGCTGAGCTGCTAATTAGCTATCCAGCCTGCAAACTGATGTTGGCAGTTCATTTTCCCCTGGTAGATGTTTGTTTGGTGGCCATTCGTGTGAGGTAGTTATAACTGGCCCCAGTGCCCGCTGGTCACAGTGCATGCTAGGTTACTAGTTATGAAGGGCGCACACATGGTTGGGCCGCCCATTTTACCAACATTGTGTTGGATTTGCAGTCAAAGGAAATTCTGCAGCTATTCTATTTGGAGAGTAGAGAGATCAAAGCTATCAGAATCTATCATAGACCACCATCTACCATAATGCCAGAGAAAATAATAACTATTTAGTTGAATTTATATATTTATTATAGTTCATTAAAATGGACAGGACAAATGAATTACAGAGCAGATGCCGTAACAGACAAAAAATACTATTTAATTTCTGTTGGACTTTAGGTATTAAATGTCGTGCTCACCTTTTGAAAACAGAAAAAGAAGCCGAGGCTTTGGTGACGCTGGGATGAATCTTTAAGGAGTGAGGGTGGTGGGATATCGGTAAATGAACGTTAAGGGGATTTTCTGGGTTTTTGGAGCAAGAAAAGTTCTCTTGTAATGCACAGAGAGAGGACGAGAGATAGATGCTCATTTACCACCCGTGCCAAGAGACACTTTCGTTGTGTCCTGCTGGGCTGCTTGCTTCGCTGTGTCCCCCGTTTCTATTTTAAGAGCCTGATATTAAAACCTAATTGAGTTTTTAGGGACATCTCCCTCTGTTTCTTGTTCCCCTTTTTTATTACATATATGGCATTCCAAAAAAATGAAATTAAAAGTAGAATATGTTGCAAAGCACAATGTGTAATCTGTACATGTTTAAAGTGGCAGATTTTACGCTTGCTGACATACAGCATGATCTTATCTCCTCATTTCTGTGAGTACAGCACAGCGACCAGATACAGCATATATATATATTTTTTGTCAGCCTGTTAACACATCTCTTCTGTTGCAATCGGCTGTAAAACATTCATTAAGTCTTATAGGCGAACCATAAACACAGGGTCAAATCAGGATATACGACCCTCATAACAAGCACAATTATCCACTCGCTCCTAGGTAATAAAATCATACTGTCGCTGCTGTCTATTTGACACTCACATGTGCTCCTTTACGGTGCCATTTGGCAGCACTTCTTGTTAAAGTTTGACCCAGGATTTGCCCAATAGGAAGCTTGTTAAAGTTTGACCTGGAAGTGGATCTGTGTCTGTCTGCTTGTTAAATCTGTGTCCCTCTCTGCGGCCATCATTAGTCCACAGAAAAAGCTTCTATAGAGTCTATTTTTTTTTTTTATACCCTCCACAAAACAAAGACCTTGCAGCATACTGTGAGGAGCGCATGGCTCTCATGAAAGCATCACACTGGAGTTTTAATTATACAAACCTTTATTTAAAAGGGACAGCTGTTCTGCGAGCAGAAATAATCAGTGCAGAGCCTCAGAGCTGTAGTTTCTTGTTATTTGTGCTCTGCCTTATACTGAAGTAAAAAATGTTTTAGGAACTTAACAATACTTGAGGAAATATAATTATCCCATAAGTATATAACTATGCTAGCTTCCAGTGCAGTTTTCCTTTTTCCAGGTCTTTTCTAAAAATATAGTCCGTATTCAGTCAGAGCAGATGAGGCAGTTGCTTCATTTAAATCCATACAACAACACTTAAAGGGCAACTTTTGTATTTTTTTGTTTTTGTGTCTCAGTGACTAAAGTGTGAACAACTCTTTTTGAACTTGGTTCAGTATTGAGTGCAGTAAAACAGGTTGCAATTTGGGCAACTGAGTTCTGTCAATTAACCTCAACTAGAAGTGCTTATTTTTTCCACTGTAAGGCTCAGCTTAAAGCTTAAAGCTTAAAATGCTGTTTATTTGAATGGAGTCTGGTGTGTTTAACGATTGCAATTTCAGGGGTGCTTCTAGTTAAAGAAAAACGATGTGACGATGTGTAACCCACCAGACTCTACCTAAAGAAACACTAATTTTAGTGTGAATAGAGCGAGCTTTTTTCACGGAATGGAAAGATAAGCCAATATTTTTTGTGAGTTTTATTGTTTCAGTTGACTTCGAAGTTTGCTAAAGGATAAAATTGTTGTTTATTTACATGAGTCTGGTGTATTTAGTGGTGACAGTTTCAGTGCTGGTTCTGTTTAGAAAAAAAGGATCTTACTCTTTAACAAAAAGGTCTATTTATGCAGCGATCCTTTCCATAATGTCATCAGACACTCAGAATATTAATGGTGCTTAATTACCCCAAGTGGATACATCGCAGCCTGTTTTGTGGTTGCTAGCTGCAGCGCTTTCACTATATATTGGACCAGGTTGATAAATTCCAATCGTACCCTTTAATTCTCGGAAAAAGTTTAAGATTTGCCCCTTTTGCTTAAGTCTCATTTGATCTATTTGAGATCCTGCAACTCATAACAACAAATGGAAAGGAAGTTCTTGAAACCGTGTTAAACTAAGGATGCAGGATATTGGATTTTTGCCGATATCTGATGTACTGACATTTTTAACTCATTTTGGCTGATTTCTGATGCCATTGCTAAGGTATGCACATATGTTTTTCCACGTTATTACAAAGAACATCAAGTTTCTCCTACCTCCACTACATTACATGTTAAACATGTCATATTTATTCTTATGTAACAAATTTCAATCTAAGCTTTAAATTCATCCTCCTTAAAAAGGTTTAGACGATGCTCTTCCTGAGACAATCCTGACAACAGCCAAAACCAGGGAAAATTTGACCTATTTTAACTAATTAAAGTCATCTTGCCGCCCCTCATATCGGCAGAAATGGCTCAATAATTCATTTTAAGGCATTATCTGTGGATACCGATAATCTGCCATTATTATTGCTCATCCCGACATTAAACACTATTTGGTGTGATCTCAGCTTTATTTTTAAGTGAGCCACCTATTTTTGGACAAATATGAGATAAAACCATGAAACAAACACAGCAGAAGGGTGTCACTAAATCCCAAAGGGAAAAGCAAACCCTGAGTGTCTCTTTCTCAGTAGTTTTCGACAGCCTTATATCCCACCAGAGCTCATTCCTATAGGAGACACACAAATACAACGTAACATAAAAGGAGGTCACAGATATGTAGTTAAATCCTTATAAATGCCTGGGTACTTTCCTAAATATGCCTTGGAAACATTACTAAAACAGGTTAATACTGCATTTGTTGGGGATTACTTTCAGCCGCGAATTAATACACATTTGGTGCACTAGTGAGTATTTACAGCAGCAGCAGCATGGTGTATTTAACCTTTTGGGCCCGCTTTTCAAAATCAAGCTTAATGTTATGCATTGGTATTATTTTCTACAGTTTTCTGAATATCACATCCTAGGATATGTCATCGATTAGCAGCAACATTAATTGTGACAGTACACCTAGTGGAAATAACATGTATTTTCTCCATATGCCAAAAATAAAGAGAAAAAAAGACTTCATCAGGTGGAATATACTAAAAAGTAAAAACATCCAAGGCAAAAGCCAAAAATGACACCCGCAAATTATACAATGCATGTTTTTATGCATTGATGGCTGTGGGATCAAAAATTGATCAAAAACTGTGTGTTTATGGTACTGCAGGAAAGTGCAAGAGTGTGTCACATTGATCTGTTTTTACGATGTATTTTTTTGCAGTGTACAGCGGCTCTGATATTTCTAAAACAAAAAGTCCAATCACTGCAGCTGCAGCTATTTATTAGGCAGCTCATTCATGAGTGACGGGATCACAAGTATCACAGCTCAGTTCTTCTCTGTCATATGTAATGCATCTCTGGAAAAGATGATTGTAATTACAGCAAGCATGCAGTCCACACAGTTGACGCCTCTCGAGCTGGCGCATCGATGGGAGGCTGCAAGAGGTGAGCGGATAGAAATCAAGTTTATAGATCTGTGGTTCGCGCGCGCGCCCTTCCCCTCCACCGGAGGGCTGAGGTTTTAATTGCTGTCTGACCAGGGTTGGTTCTGTGAAGATGGGCCGCGTTGATATGAGAAGTAGGGGGAAGGAATGGTTTTCTTTCTCTGTGGTTGTTGTATTGACAGCTTCACATCCTGGAGGAGCCGATAAGAACACAAGATTCAGGGAGACACACTGAGGAGTGGATTGCATTTCATGACCAGGAATAAGAGCCATTTTTCGGGGTGTGGTGAGCCGTAGAGGTCCTGTGCTGACGGTCACACACAACGTCTGAGGAGCAAAAAGGCAGGTGGAAACCTTACACAGGCTCACTGTATTACTGCAGCTCCACAGCTGATTGGAAAAAATGTCAGAGCAGGTGGCATCCATGAGCAAAGCGCCTGTAACCTTGTAACATGAATGAAAACGACGAGCATTGTATTCAAAATCAATGAAGGAGAGTGCATTGATTTACAAAACAAAACACAAACACATGGGACCTTGCTGCCTTCTTTATGTTAGGTCACTATCTCAGCGCTGCTTTATATACACATTCAGACACAAACAAAAGACTATTAATGTCTACTCCATACTAATTTATTTGTATATTGCTATTAGTTTTTTAAATGATTGGACTGAAAGGCATACTGTGCAGAATTTTCGTAAAAATGTATACAGTGTACAGGCTCATACTGGAGTAATCCCCCTTAAGCATCAGTTATGACCCATGAGAAGTATGTGTTGTTGTAAGAGGCTCTGCACTCTGCCTACATTTTCTTATTATGACCTTGTGCTGGTGATAGCCATTCCTATGACCGCCCTGTTGCAAATTCCTTTCAAATTTGGCACAAACATGCAAAAATTAACTGATTAGGGTTTTTTGGTCAAAGGTCAAGGTATTCTTGTGAATCTTATATCTCAAAATTACCTTGAGATTTTTTTTTTTCAATTTTGGCACAAACATCCACTTGGATTTAACAATGAACTGATTAAGTTTTGGTGGTCATAGGTCACGGTCACTTTGACCTTGTTTGACTCATTCTTGTGAATGGGATATTTCAAAACATCTCACTATGATCTCATAAAACATGTTTTTGACCATAACTCAAGAACCAAAAAATTTCAGAATTGTCTAATAGGATAAAATTATGATGTGATGTAAAACAACATCCAAAAGGTCAAAGGTAAACTTCACTGTGACATCATAATGTTGACCGAGAACACATTTCCAGCCATATGTCAGGAACAGTAGGTGCACGGTCCCATACTGCAAGTAGTACGCATCCAAGAGACACAGGGCCAAAAAAAAAGTAAATATAAAGGGGTGACATGCAACACAAGAGTAAATCTGGGCTTTTACGTTCAGTTTCGCTGGCAGTAACCTACAATGCTGCATAGTATACCTTTAAATAATTATTGACAGAAATTTTCATTGCCATATTTCCCACTTTTGAATTTGGTATTATATTTTCACCTCACATTATATTGTTACTTAACCCTAAAATAATTATTTTTACTGTTTAACAAACTGTTTACACCTTTTATCTTGTATTTATTACTTGTCATTACACGTAAACAATTACCTCATTCAGTTTATTTACTTGCAATTACTGTGCACCTGTGTACCACACATTTATATTATTTTATTTAAAAATGTACACCTTTATAATTAATTGCACCCTTTTGTCATATAGTTTTTTCACTTTAGTGTATTTCTTTTCTCCCTTTTACATGTTAAATGAGCATTGTTGGAGGGAGCCACAGATCTAAGATTTTCATTGCCAACGGCTGCTTCTCTGAAGCTAATTGTTGTGCAGATGGCAATAAATAACTTGAACTTGAACCATTCAGTCAGTGTTCAAAGTTTTTCTTTTCAGGGTGTAAAAGTCTGAACAGCTTTTAGAAACACAAAGTGACAAAAAAAATATAAGGTCGCTAACCAAATAATTAGTTTTCTGAACAGTTTGATTAAAAAATATGTGATGTGAAGGAAATGAAATTTCACTGCAGACTTTTTCAGAGCGCCTCAGCTTCGCTCCGGTCAGGGAAAAACCTCCAGGATCACATTGCAGATCAATATGTGATGTGTAACAAAAGCCAAATATCGGGGCACATAGATTTACGTATCTAAGCCTCGTGTTAAGTGACATCTCTCCAAACACTTGACTTATTGCTCTTTTTACTTGCTTACACATTGACATTGAGGCTGGGGAGACTGCGGTGCTGTACGACAAATTGCACTGTGCGTGTCATAGATCTCACTGTCAGAAGTACATTACCCCCACTGAGCTCCTCGGGTCGCCCAGTGAGAGATAATTGTGACCCCTGCTGAGAGGGAAGAGCCCAACTACAGGAGCCACCTCCCGTTCATCACAAGGCACTCTCCCATCAGAGCTGAAGTGGTAATCCTGGGCTCTTTCCTGTGATGTTTTCTTATAACCTCTCCATTTTTTGAAGAATTTTACAGTTAGCAGTGAGGGCCCTTTCCAGATTCTCAATTCAGTTATCCCTTTTTTTTTCATTTGACAGAGTGCAGAAATGAAGGTCTGGGGCTACGACACTGGTTGTCCCTGATTATATCTCAACTGTCAGCTTTGGAGCTCTATTAACGTTCTATTTATAAAAGTAAGTGTTTGAAATGGTAAAACGCCATTGATCTTTTCCAACAAAATGTGTTCACAGCAGAATTTTGTGTGCAACAAAGCATTTTCTTTTTAATTGTCAGAAACACAATGCAAGGTCCAGTCGGCATCGTTTCTTCTTTTTAGTCAAATTGTATTCTAACACACATCACTCCATGTGTTTTTTTTGGTGTGCTGATAGATTTTGCTGTTTCAGAGTAGGAATCGAATAATATTGTTTTTTCAAGTCTGATACCGATACCGATTGTTAGTAGTTATTGTGACTTAATTTATTGTCGGTCATTAAAACAAAATGCTCATACAGATAATTGACAAAATGCCAAATATTTGCCCTAATAATTGGCGGGGTCGATAATCTTTCAACCACTATGTCAGAGGGAATTGGGCTCATATTTACTGAAAGCTTTAATTCTTAACCATCCACTTTAATACATGGGGTTGGCTCTGTTTGCCTCAACCCTGCTCATGGATTTAGTTGATCTGGCATGACCAGTACAGTAACTTATGGTATCAGGGGTCATGCAGGCCAAAATTCATATTTTTGCCTCTCACATATACTCTTACCTTATGCATACATGATAAAACCTCTCACATGCATTTACACAAACACCTTTCACATCCAATAAATTACCTTACACATACACAGTAAAAACTCTCACACACACTAGTTGACCTTGCACATACACTTTACCTTGCATATACACTATTTTAACAATATCTCCCATATAGTGTTTGTGAAAGTTTTTACTATGAGAGGCAAAAATAGCAATTTTGACCTACATGGCCCCAGTATTATGGTGGCACGATGGCATACTTTACATAGGTAGCTAAACAGATGGTCAATTTTGCAGCCTATATGACTTATCTTTACACATACTACAGTTACAAAAGTATAAGCTAGGGGGTGCAACCATTCAGGACCCACATGAGCAATGTTTCAATGGGAAAATAGCCGGTTTTATCCAAAGTAGGTTGGAAAAATAGTAGCAGATGACGGGTCTGTTGTCAATGTGTGTAAGAGGGAGAGAGAGGCAAGGAGGAGCAGAGATTTATGTGTTGAGCACAAATCTACAATGAAATAAGATTATTTATATATTGATATTATTTATCGATATTGTATTGATTTTGTAATATGAAACCAGGTGTCATTTTTGATTTTGGATATTGCAAGTGTTGTCTTTTCCTGATTTTTAAGGCTACATTACAATAAAGCCATATAGCTTTCTGAACTCACCAGAGTGGTCTAGCTATTCTATTTTACTTGTCTTTACCCATTTGGTCACTGTATCCACGTAAATATATTTTGGTGAATAGTTTGTGAGAGCACCAACAGTCACAAAAATAATTCACAATATCATTAGCGAGGTACTGTATCGAGTCAAATATGTTGTGATATTTGGTTTTTCTCCATAACACCCAGCCATAATTTCACCAATTAAAAAAAAAAGTAAAAAGTAAAAATAAAATAAAATAAAATAAAAGTAGTGGTCAATGTTGACATTGTGGCAGAACAATAAAAAATAAATCTGTGTTTGCCAAACACTTTAAGAGCTCCACTGTATGAGGTACTGAGAGCTCAACAGGCTGCACCTGCAGTAGTTGCGGTGGCAGCTGGTCGGGAGGTGGTGGGGGTGGGTTTGGAGTGGAGACTGCGACACTGGGACCCTGAACATCTGTGTCACATTTTTGGTCTCGGTTTCAGAACCATTACTTACTATTATCCTCATTATTTAGTCAGTCATATTCCGTAACCGCTTGTCCTCGTAAGGGTCGCAGGGGGCTGGAGCCAATCCCAGCTGTCATCGGGCAGAGGGCGGTTTACACCCTGGACAGGTCGCCAGACTATCGCAGGGCCGACACATATAGACAGACAACCATACACGCTCACAGTCACACCTAAGGACAATTTAGAGTCACCAATCAACCTGAGCTGCATGTCTTCGGACTGTGGGAGGAAGCCGGAGACCCCGGAGAGAACCCACGCAGACACGGGGAGAACATGCAGACTCCGCACAGAAGGGCCCCCGCCCACGGAACCAAGGACCCTCTTGCTGTGAGGCAACAGTGCTAACCACGACGCCACTGTGCTGCCCTATCCTCATTATTTACATGAGCAAAATTACATAGCTAGCTATAAAATTATCCCCACCCCCAAAGCACCCTCCCCCAAAGGGACAAAGATGCTGTTACCTTTTTTTTTTAGCTGTAAATTATTTTCATTGTGTCATAACAGCTAGCTGATATTTCTTACACAAGAAACACATTATTTAACATTTTTTGAATACATTTGAACCCACTGAAGCATTTGCATGTCAGCAAAAACCATCCAATTCACACACACACACACACACACACACACACACACACACACACACACACACACACACACACACCCACACACACACACACACACACACACACACACACACACACACACACACACACACACACACAGGCCACAGCATCCCATCTTCTCTCCCAATGTGCTCCTGCACACCATTCTCCACTCTCACTGCCTCTCCTGTTAGCAGCATTATTCAGTTTCCAGTCTACCTACTGTTCTCTCCACATAACACAAATAACCCCCCTGGCAATTGCTAGTGTCTGCCTCATTATCATATTTATTTAAAGTATCGTATGACCCATTTCATTCCAACATGGGCTCCTCTCGTCATGATTGAGTAGTCCCGTATTTAAGGGTAGTCTCCAGGGATGCTGCTGGTTATAATGGGAACATTACTATTAAGCATAGTCACAGGCCCGTCCTTGTCATTAAAATAAAAAGAGAAAGACTTCCTCTGGTCCGAATGAAGCATTGTTTTAGGTTACAGCGACTGCATTATTACAGATTTGTTTGAAAAGTGCAGACTGTAAAAATGGAGCCCTCTATCTTTCTGCTGGAAATCCATCTCATGCGATCAATGATCTGTCATGTAAGCAATACACTATGAAATACTAAATATGTTTGCCCGTTGGCTAGTGATATAGTGTATAGAGTCATGCTGATGAAAGGGAGAGGGCTGCGGTGCTGCCCTTTGTAACACGACCACTCTAATGGACCACATCTGATGAATGGTCATGATTGCACCGATAACACAAGGAGAAATCTGTCTGATTGCTAGGTATACACATCAGTGCAGGCTTTAATGGCCGAATCTGTCACTGAACGTCTCAATGGCCGCTGACCTGTGGCTGGTAATGGAAGATTAATAGCAGGCTACCGGTCCATCTCTGATCGGGGTTATCGAATGGTCTCCCTTGGATACGTTTCTCAGGACTTGGCCCCACGTCTGGGCTTGTATTGATCTGCTGCTTGCAAATTTATGGTTATGTTTCTTCAATTTGCACAATAGCAAAAACATTGTTGTCTCCGCTGGCATCAGTCATTGACTTCCTGCAGATCTGGACTCTATCTGTCCCCTCGGTCCCCCGGCGGGTCGAATCCTCCCCTTTTGTGACAACGTGAATGTCATCGCTGTTACTTTATCCATCTAATTGACCGTGACCTTCTCATTGCTTTACATTTAGGAAATGTTTATTGATGAAGCTTAGTCTCTGGTGCTTTAAATACAGTACCTGCTGATATGATATGATATGATATGATATGATATGATATGATATGATATGATATGATATGATATGATATGATATGATATGATATGATATGATATGATATGGCTGCAGATCACTGGGTTGTTGTTTCAGGCTATTCAAGCGCCAAAATTCGGTGCTCTACTTGAGTTGGGGTGATGACTTTCTTAGAGGAGCATCTTAACGGATTTTGGAAACCAAAGCCTTGGTGTTTTCCTTTGAAACTGAACCTAACTCACTTAGCCCTACAGCCCCAAACTTTAGCCTCAAATTGATTTAACCTCAGCTCTGGCTATAGCTTCAGATTTAGCTCTTCCCATCAACCTGGCAACCCCCCTCTGCCCCGCCTTCCATCGCTCTACGCTGTCTCGTTTAGCTCCGATGCACGGGGTTTCATTACCTCTGCCTTAGTCAAATGGCTGGGAGCTCTGGACTGATATTTCAACTGAGACATAATTAATGAGATGTGCATGTCTGGTTCTCTCTCCTTTGAGCAAAGCACTGTAAGACGTCTACTGGGACTGAGTGTAGGAGCTACGGACAGCAGGAAGATGAGCAGTCTTTGCTGCAGCAACAGTGGAACCGTTAACAAGCAGTTTCATGTTTGTTTGCTTTTTCCCCACTTATAGAACAAACATGCTGCATTGACTTTGAATTGGCTGCAGTCTGACTCTTTCTATAACCTAACACAGCACACATACTGTACAGTAGATGTGCTTATTAGATCAGGACTAACAAACACATCTGTGAGTCTATGACTCTGGATTTCTAAAAGTGCTGAACTGTTTATAATGGTAGAAGTCAAGTTGTAAAATGTTATTGGATGAACAAGAAGAATATAAAAGCCCTAATTTTTATGCAAACAATGCTGTCTATGATTCATCAAATAGCAGAAACTTGCTACAAATATTTTAATAATTGTTTCGCTGTTAAAGTGATTAAAGAAAAAGAAATCATTGTAAACTGCAGCTTCGGATCTTATCAATCAATCTAATCAACACGGACTAAATCAACCAATCAATAATCCACCCGTGACTCAAAAAAAAAAAAAAAGCTTTACAATTACTGTTTCCGGCTTCCCCAGTAAGATTTTTTTTGTCTCCAGTTTTCCTTAGTCAGTCAAATATAAAAGTAAACTTTGGATTATGGAATATTTTATGGACAAATCAAAGCATTTTGAAATGCTGATGGGCACCGTTGCTATTTTCAGACATTTTATATGCCCCTAATTGAGAAAAAAAATGTTATCGATAGATAGATAGATTGATAGATACATAGATAGATACATAGATAGTGGTCACAATATATTATTTATGTAGAGTTCAAGTTTTGATCATGTTCTTTGTTGAGAGATTATTTTAATGGCTATTTTTGTCTTTATTGATAGGACTGGGTTTTGGTTGATACTAGATACCTTTAAGGTATCGACCAGTTTAAGTGAACTAATACCTGTATACGATCCTTATCGCACCGGGACTCTGATTCCAGACTGTCCTGCCTCCCAAACTTTCTGTTGATTGCGGACGGGATCTCTGTTTTTGGGGTGGAGCTCACACTCCTGCAGCAGCAGCTACAACCAATACAGTCTGTGGTGTGGTTGAAGTTAAGCGTGATTTATTTGGCTGAGTTGGCAGTTAAGTGTGCTGAGATGCCACAAAAAAGTTTCAAAGTATAGATATACCTCACACTACTTACATTCCACATCTTTTCTGTAACCAGTAGTTTTATTTTCAAGAGCACCTTCGTTTCCTTGGATGTGAAACTAGTTCAACACTTGGCTTCGGCATTTCTTTATTAAAAGGCGTAACTTTTCTCATCACATGGTAAACATTTTGCAGTCACAGGTCTGAACGTGTGAAAGTTGAATTCTATCCAGATATTTCGAGTCAGAAATGGAAGCAGCGAGACTTGGCATCGTCTTCCCTGAATTTAAAGCCAGCTGTGGTGCTAAAAGGTGGAGAGGAAGAGCACCAGCAGTCAAATACATGTTTTGACAGCGATATTTTATTCAGCACAGGCTGTCTAACGCCACGGCACAGTGTTCTGGTTGTTTTGCTCGTGGAGTTTATTCTTGGAGAGCTGTGGAAAGCAGGGTAGTAAACACAACAATTACAGCAAAGCTTCTTTAGCACAATGAATAAAGCCCTGTGGCAATGCTGAAATCATCATAAACAGGATATGTTATGTTTTTGCATAACAATGTGTAATGACGGGTCTGTCACTGCAGAATAACATAATTGTATTTAGAGGCAGTTTTCTGGCTTGTGATCAACAACACTTGACACAGACTGAGTGAACTCAGTGCAGATACTCCAAAATAACTTCTTGGTTGACTCAGAGGTAACCTTCCACTTGTTTTTTTGCAACTAAGGTGAATTCATTGTTGAATTGAACATAAAGGTTAAAAGGAATTGATCTTAAAAAAATCTCTTAAAATTCTTTTCAGGCGCCAGTGGTGTGTGTTTTTAAGGGTTTTATTGGTGCGTTTTCATTTTTCACATTTTCAAATAAGCAAGATTGGAAGAGATTTTCTCCTAGCAGCACATTTAACAGCACATAACACGTGGATGACCTTTAGCTGCTGAGATTCCATCCCATTATCACCTGCCCACAGTTGGCATGTATGCGCTTCAAAGGCGTGTTTCGCACCCAGGCTTTCACAGCCATCATTTAATGGACAGTTTTCACTGCCAAGTCTCATGCAAACACACTTTCTATTATCTGCCTTTGTCACAGCACAGCAGTCCAGATGTTTTTGTCTGGATTCGAATAACCCAGCAACCCTGTAAGGTGAAATTTAATCCGAACGACTTCGAGCACTGACTCGGACCTGAACTTGACGATGGCGTCGGACAGCTGCCTCCTATTATTTTCAACTTGGTGCTGCCGTGCTAATGATGTGCAGTGGGTGGTGATGCACTGAGACATTACACATGCCTCTGCCATGGTGTGAGAAACGAATTCTGTCTTTCAGATGACATAAAGCTACGTCTTCAGTGTGTTGTACTGTGAACTGTCATCCTGATAAGTATGCATAACCTTCACAGTCCACTTTTTTTCTCTCATTTTCACAGACTTATTTTCTTGTACAGCTCAGGTCGTGGGTCTGACATTGACAACACTGTCAAAGATTACTTTCAGACAATACACCCAGGGCAGGAGTACCAGCCTTAAACAGCAATGTCTGACCTGGTGGTTAAGATGCTGAATAATTGGGAAACAATCCCTGTTATTTCAGCTCTCCCTCCCCTTGAATTTTTTCCCCTCCTGTTGTTGTTTTCCCTGCTCTGGTTGCTTTAGTGAAGCGACATGCCAGTGGGTGACAACACGCAGCAAAATATGGTTAACATGTTCTATTTGACACTTCAATTTCCTCTCTGTCAATCAGTGCAGCTGCTGTATCTCTCTTATTGCTCTGCCAGACTGACAGCTCATGATAGATCTGGTTCTCAGTTAGCAGCAGAAATGTGTGATTACATAGACGAGCATGCAAATGCATGCATTTATGCAAGTGAGACCTACATTCTCCTGCTCAGGCTGCGAATGTGTACACTCATGTTGCAAAAACTCTATCTTGACAAGTTGTTTTTCTTTTGTCTTTTTTTTTGGATTATGCCTAAAATGACAAACCTAGATTTTTGACAAAATCATAACTTAATGTCTACATTGATTTGGATGTGAATCAGAAAAAAGTCAGTGTTTCATAAAACTAGATTGTATGTGTGGTTAACACATTCTCTTCCCAGATTATAAAATATTTCCACTTTATAAGTGTGCAGAGTTTTTTTAATCACCCGGTGTCCCCATGGACCTGTTTTTGCGGGTCCATGAACACAGTGGGCTACAGTGAGCTACAGTGGCGAGTTTTTTCTCAGCAGCAATTTATGTAGTTTGAATCACGGGTTGGATTATTGATGGTTGATCCAGTCAGTGTTGATAAGATTAATTGATAAGATCCAAAGCTGCAGCTTACAATGATTTAAAATAGCTTACAAAATAATGCTTTAAATTCAAAAACATCATTACACACTTGTGGAATTCATGCTTATTTAAGAACAGCAAATATGATGTTCTGCTGCTCTAACTGTACTCAGATTATGCTCTGTTCGTACATACCTTTTTTCTTAAATAATGTCCCATAGGGGTCAATGGAAGGATGGGACTTCACCTTTATATGAGGGAGGACTTTTTAGGAAAACCAAATAAAACATTCTGCTGCTCCATCTGTGCTCAGAGTATGCTCTGTGCTACAGTTCAAACAGGATAAAAATTACTTGTCTCCGCCAGTGACTTCTATACATACCTTTTTCTGAGATATGATCCCATTGGGAAAGAAAGAGACTTCACCCACTTTATTAGAGAAGAACCTTTTAAGGACACCAGATATGAAATTTACTGTTCCATCTGTGCTGAGAGTATGCCCTGTGATCCAAGAGTGTAGTCCAATCAATAACAGAACAGCATATAATGTGGTTCTGTATATTGTGTTCCAATGGTGTCCTAATGAGTAGTCCAGCTCCAAAAAAATATAAAATTAATATGTGGTGGCGGATGTTTTAATTGTGTCAGGCTGCCACAAATAAATGACTGTGTGGGAAACCCTGGCAGTAAGTGCAGTTTAATCCTGGAATAAATGTTATTTTTTGCAGTGTACAAAAGAGCAGCCCTTGTGATTTATGTCAACACGGCTGGTTCAAAAAAAAATAATCTGAAATACCTTGAAAACGGATTTTGTTTACAGTAAATCCTGCGCAATCTGGGCACAGAGGTGATGGCTCCTGGGCCCTGCCATATGCCTGCTGTGGCCTCGGAGAGATTGTCATAAAAATGGCGCGTCCTGAAGAGACAGCCGGCGGCGTTGCTGAGTCGACAGCCCCACTGTGTCCTGGAGTAGTCCATTAGCTCTACCTGCCCCTTTTCTCCACAGGATCCCCACAGCACTAAATGAAGCCAGGCATATTTTCATCTTCCTGACAGCCTGGCTGCGGCTGCAACCATGGGAGATGGAGGTCTGTGTCAGCCGGCACATTCTGCCGCATTTCTATTGGCAGGATTGGCCCAGATGCTGCTGCACAGACCACTATATCATACAGGACTTACCTTTTTTTCTTGCTTTTTTAGAACAGATTGACCGCAGTGAGGGAGGGGGAAGTGGTGGTCACCACATATCTAAATGTGAATATCCTTTAAAAGTCAGTATGCTGCTTTAATTTGAAGGAAAATTACATATTTGAACATTTTGGCTGTTTTATTTCTGAGAGGCTGGTGTGCTTTGGAGGCAGAAATTATTGCATTGCTTTAAATTCAAAGGGAGATATCAAAGAACCACACTTTTCTTGTATGCCATCGCAAAGGCGAGCTCGTGTTTAAGCCATACACTTTTGCAACCAGCTTAAAATAAATCTGACTGTACCGACTTGTCCAAGTTAGCTAGTTAACCTCCAAGTTCAAATGAGCCATATACCAGCCCGCAGCTACGGTATCTAGGCAACATCAGAAATGCAGTGGCGGAGTGGTAGCTGAGGAAGTTTCTACATAAATCTGTTCACAGACCATCAGTGTGTCTACTGAGGGGCTCAACTGCTGAGGAAGTATGACTTGAAGGAATTGTGTAACTTCAGAACATTAGTGCACAAATTGTTTTCTCATAAAATTCAAAGAAGCTGCAATGCAAGTCCACCTACTGTGCCCGAGCTGCTGTTTTTAATCTTTTTATGTGTGACTAATTTTTGGATGTCTTAATATTGTTGTAAAATGTTGTCAGTTTTTATGGTTTTGCACAAGTGTTCTTAGATTTAATGCAGCATGTGACTGGCTCACTTTGGCAGCAGCTATGGCACATATAGTATGTGGTGTGGTGAAGTTGAGTGTGGTGTATTTGGAGTTCAATGTTCCAAAATGGCACCCACATTTTTGAAAGTATGGCTACTACATGCAATGTTGGAGTTGATGGTATATATATCCATTCACTCTGATTTTAGCTGTTTTGGAAAATGTCTGAGAACATGCACCGGACTTTAACTCAGGAGACCGGTGTTTGTGTCCCATGTGAAACTTTTGTTGATTTATTTTGTCACTTGAGATGGTAGTCACGTGAGTTAACTGATGTGACATAACGCATGGATGTAGAAAGACAACTGGATACAGTGTTGGAGTAGATGCCAAGTTTGTTTCTATGCAAGTTGCTCAGTGACTCATGAAACCAAAAACTTTTGGATCATGAAATTACCCAGATAATCTGCATTGTATAGACCATAGAGGAAGCGCACTAGAGACTTAACTAGCTCAGCAGTTAGCATCAGGTTTAGCCCTTTGCTAACTTGAATTGGAATAATATGATTTAATCGTGCAATCTTTCAAAATGTTATTGACTCGATTGGACTAAATCTGGATAGTAAAACGCATCATTTCGTGGGGGTTGTGATGGTCAAAAAAACGTATCTGCTGAATTACAGATATCACTTTCGCAATATAAGACAAGGGGAAAAAAAGGCTTTTTGGGGCCTATGGCATCACATGACATCTGGAAGTTGTAATTTACTGTCCCCTAGGGGAAATTTGGTTGCAGCCAGGTATTATTAACACATTTAATACATCAATTAGAACAGCATAATGGTCAACATACTCCACAAAACACAGAGACCACAATGAACTAAAATAAAATAAAGTCATACAGAAACCAAGGATGGGTGAAGCATGTTGTGCAAGGTGCATTCGATTGTGCAAATTCAGCCTTCTTATTGAAGTGCAGACAAATGATTCTCTATATCTTTTAGTCCTTTGAGAAGCAACTCTTTATCTTCTACTTAAAGGTAGAAGCACAAACTCCCTCTGCAGGAGCTCTGCCTTGTTCCTGTGGGGTTGGACTAACATCAGCTACAGTCTTTTTCCTAACCTATACCAAGTAGTTGTGGTCCTCCATAAAAATGCATAACCCCACATTTAAGTTATAAAACATAACATAGAACACAGGCTTCTCCCCAAGAATGTGCGGTTGAGATTACTTTTAATTAGTGCAGCTTTAACCTCCCCCACTCCGGTTTTCTCCTAAAAACATATGAAAATCTGATAAAAAAACATATATACTTTATTCTGTTTTGCTGTATTCCAACACAAACAAATGCATAGCCAGTTAATCCATCGTTAAATGAAATACTGATGAGTGCTGCCAGAAATCCATTTATGAATAAAAGAAAACAGCCACGAAAGCTCACATGAATGAAATCTTTACAAGTTTGCTTTTGTGCAGGTAGGAGGCATGTCTTAGTCAGAAGACAGTGAAAAGTTAAGGCTAGCTTTATGCACAGTTTCTTCATGAATGGCTTAGTGCAGTGTGAAGCAAAAACTAAAGTGACTGCACTTTATAAACTCACACCAGTGTTGTTAAAAAAAAGAAAAAGAAAAAAACTAAAACATTTTCATTTATATTCTGACAAAAGTTCTCTCAATGCCATTTAAGTTCTCGGCTCATATAACTCCCCGAAAGCCTTTTGTTTTTTTCTTTTTTTCCCCTCTCTCTCTGCACATTGAGAGCTAACCCAACCATCTGCCTCCAGAGTAACTTCTCTGAAAAATGTTTTAGAACAAAAACTCCAATCTGCAGAATGAATGCTTACCCCATAACAGCGGCTATACCTGGAGTATTTATGTGCAGTTTGATGCTGCAGATGCTGGGGGAGAAAGCTTTCAGAGGTGTGGAGGAGTTGTTGCAGCAGCTGGATCTTAAGCTACCATGGCCTATATGAAGCTAACCACCCACCTGAGTTAGAGACACATTTGGATGTATGCGTTTGCTGAAACGAAGGAGGGAAAGAAGAGAATATGTGCTGTCAAAAGCCATACGTTCATTGTGTAAACCAACAGAGAGAAAGCACACACCGGTGCTTTTGGTAATAATTTCCTCTCTCAGAGAGCTCCCGCGAAAATGTGTTAATTGTCTTTCTCCTAATCATGCACAGTTTTAAGTTTTGTGCAGTTGTGCAGCTTCAGAGAGGTAAAAAGGCCACTCACATCCACTGTGTGTTTTCCTCTCGACATCCAGGCTGTCAGTCAATAGAGCCAAAGAGTTGTGCTGTTATAGCCCCCCCCCTTCCCGCCGCTGCTCCACTGCCTCATTCACTTACAGCTTTAATTTCCTCCATCGTGATATTGTTGGGAGTCAAAGTTAGTTCGGCTGCGAGGACGCAGGTGCTGAGAGCCAACGTGTCATCCCCTCTGGTGTGTGGTCGATAATGAGACTGGGAGAGCAGCATGAATAACTCGGTGAACTCTTTTTCATTTCCTTAATCTCTGCCCACAGGCCAGTCCGGTAACACTGAGTCATTATTTTCCATCAGCTTGCTTGCTACTTGATCACACATATCACCTCCTATGGGGTGGGATAAAGAAAAAAATCCACTGCACAAATGAAAAAAAAAAAGAAAAAGCTCCGTAATTCAATATCTTTAATAAAGATGGTGAACAAATCTCCTTGTTAAGCTCTGTGTAGGATGATTAATTGCAGATTGTCTTGCAACTTCAAACCCACGAGCAACTTGTGACCTCAGGCTACCAGACCATTGAGGTATAAGTGGCCGCGGGAGTTGGGACGGATCCCTCCGCTTCGGGCTTTAACCAAGCACAATGAGCCTCAAAAAGGCGCGTATTCTTTTTATCGCTTTTTCTCATTTTCTTCCCTTCATCTTGTCACCAAGCCGGCTCCCCCATTGCGGTTCTCCGCAGTATCCTCTTTCATAAAATCCCAGGTTTGATGTGCTTCCCGGGGATCTAGTAAGTGCTTGGCAGTGCGCGCCGGGTGACTCAGCGAACATGGACTCAGCAGGCCGACACTATCGCTCCTACAGCAAAGGCCTGGAGCGAGGCTAAGCACTCGCAATTGATTTAATCACTTAGAATAGGAGCAGAATATAGGGAGGCTCTGTTCATGCCCCCCCCCCTTGCTTTTAAAAGCTTGGCCACGCACAAAAGGTTAATCAGATATGGTGACCTACGGGAGACTATGCTATCAAAGTAGCTGGGGTTTATTTTCAAAAAGGACTGCAGATTATTCAATCAATAATGTCATCCAGCGGGTCACTCCGGCACTGTAACAGAATCTTTCTGCTTTGAAATTTGTGTCAAAATGTGTTGCCACCCAAAAAAATTTAGGGAAGGTGAGTGAAGTGAAAATAGATGATGAGGTATAAAATATCTTGGGCAAAGAGCACCATGGCACAGCGTCAGTGATCTATTCTAGGAAATATTGCTGAAATCATTAGTGGATCAATTTTAAGTTATGCCAAAGTTTATTATTGCCTTATATAACATGAGTGTATATCTCAAAGGCTTGTGTGTAAAACATAACAAAATAGAACATTAGCAGAATATAAAAATGTGTAAAAAGTAAGATAAAATGCACATAAAACAGAGTACTGTCTCTGCGATAGTGTCGTTTTTGGCCACAGCAGGGGACTGTTTTTGATTAAATAGCTCAAAAAACTAACTGTACACAATCTGCTTATCACCATACAGCAAATAGCTGGTGAACACAGTGGAGCATTCGGCAGCTACAGAGCCAGATATGTTCCTTAGGAGTTAATGAAGACCAAAAAAAACAAAGCTAAAAGACAGTGAATATTAGATCTACATTTGCCGAAAAACACAACTCCAAAAGAAGCATAATGTTGCTCTGTAACTGCTCGACTTGTAAATAAGCAAGTGTTTGTTTATGGCAGCGTTAGATCAAAAAATACATATAAAAGTTGGCGAAAGCTACTTATTTTGTCATACAGCATCCGTTCATCAAAGAAGCAATCACAAGGTTAAAAGCTTTAAACCGTGGCCACTGAACAAACAATAAAAAGTAAAAGCCATCTCTTTTTTGTGTAAATACTGTATAGTTTAGCCATCATTTTAACCTTTGCTGAGTCTAATCACTGATGTAACATCAATTAGCAATGATGATTAAACTGCTGACTGTTGTCGATGTCCCAGCCCACAATGTTAATGGACACTTGTCAGGCATTTAGAGTATTTTTCATGTAAATGGTCTATTATAATTTGCCAGCTGTTATGCGGATGATACAATTATTTACAGCCTTAATTGTTTCTTTAATGTTACAGTTTTTTTGCCCGGAGGAACACTTTTAGGGAATCTAAGGAATTACCTATTACACACACTATTTTATATGTAAATATTTGGTTATTTGCTAAACAAAGCTTGCAAGTGTTTAGGTGTAAAAGGGATTACAGTTTCTGTGACTGTATTGCACGGGAATTTACTGTAATTTGTTACTCGGCCATCCAGCACAGGAAAGCTCTCAGACACAGGGACTGGGGCTGTGGGATTTCCTTGATGAAGTAGTTGAGAAAATGTCAAGGGCTTTAGTGAGGACTCAGTTTGTAGCTGTGAAACATGAGGACAGCCCCTCGACATAGACACTATGAGAGGAAATGTGAAAGTGCATGTGTGTGTTTAGCAGGGGGGGTTAATTTGCGCTGCTTTGCTCTCGCACATTTCCCATTTCTCATTATTTATTTAGTCAGCGAGTACACTCTTAAGCAGCGTGACCTTTTAGCACAGACCTGATTGAAGCGGCTTGCGTTGCCATCGGCCAGCACTAAAACGCTTCATTCATACAAAGGAGAGACAATGATGATCCCCGGTGTCATAACCTGTACAACCACATGCCAAGCCGTGGCAGAGGAGCCACTCATAGCTGCTCTGCAAATGACAATGAGATAGGAAATATGTATGAAAACAATATGGGCTCCTTTCCCGGCAATTAGTCTTGACTGGATCGATGAACGGCTGGATTGTCTTGTTTTTTCCAGCATTGCTCTTGGCTCTCAGATATTATTGGTATTGGTAGACAAGTCATTTCTGCGAAAATGATATCAGATTTGTTTAGAAAAAGATCTTTTCCAGGGGTCTCTCAAATCCACTGCTTGTGGTAGAAATGTAGCCTCTCAGATTAAGTGGCTCAGCTGCATGTTCACCTCCATCTTTGGAGACATTTCAATGACGATACAGGCTGAGACATTGTTAAAAGGGGAGGGGTGGCGGTGTCCGTTTACCCAGGAGAGAGCCGGTGTAATCCATCAGCCTGGCTGCTGCCCGTTCAGCACAGCCGGCCCCAGCTGCCTACTGCTAACCACCCCTCCACCTAGCGCTGACTTCCCTCCCCTATCAACATCTCTCTTTTTGTCATTCTCCTCCTTTCTACACTCGCTGTGTAGCAACACTAAAAGCTTCCTGAGATTTTATAATTTATCAAACCTGATCATCTGCAGCTGACCCGGCCACTAACAAGAGAAAAACCATACAAATATTTAATGCTAAGTGATGCATTATATACCACACACTGCCTTGCAGTAAGCCTACATACAGTCACAAAAAGGTGTCTGCTTGAATTTTTCCTTCTGTCAACAAATCTGATAAATAGACCAAAACCAACAAAGCCTTAGTCTGTTTCTCAATACGTTGCAGCTTCTCTACCTTTTTCTGTGGCGTTCAGCCCATTTGTTCTTACTGA